>NW_010225611.1:0-10983 GCF_000690775.1 Eurypyga helias | reverse complement strand
TATTGAAGCTCTGCCAGCAGTACCACTGGGTTTGATTGGATCTCATCACACCTACCAGCCCCAGGGACCCCACTGGCTTGTGCAGAGCTCGGGTCTGGAGGGATGACTTCAGAGCACCCCCGGCACGCTACAGCTCCATCAGCCCGAGTGACCGGCTGCAGCATCCCCCTTGTGTCCTTCCACAAGCTGACCTTCCTTACTGAAGTGGTAGAAAACTAAGCCAAAAAAACCCAAACCCAAGCCAATTTTACCCCATTTAGTGAGTCCTCAGATATCCGTCCAATCTGGCACCAGGAGGGGTGGGTCACACAGCCGCAAGGAAGGGAAAGGGGCAGAGGAAGGGCTGTAGCAGCAAGGCCATCCCTGCCATCAGGGAGCTGTCACACTGGCTGCATGCACAGTGGCAGCCTTCGCCTCATCTTGGAAAGACTCAAGATATCCATTCAATTAATTTCCTCCACTGGAAGATTTACATCCATAAAATGCTTTGGTTTCCAGTAAGAAAAGGACTTACTGGTCCCCCATGGATGTGATCAAGCACTTGAATTCAACAGACCTTTGGGTCAGAAGGAAGCTTCTTTCCCAGGGATGTTGTAACAATGAGAAACGTTGCAAAAACATTTTTGGGTTTTAGTAATTTTCTCTGATTTCTGGTCATTCCTTGAACTACATTTGATGACTACACTGACATGTCACTGGGACTTTCCCAGACTTTGAAACACCCTGAAAATACCCCCTTGTGAGTTCACCTGAAAAAAAGGGAGAGAATTTGCTTAGAGATCCCGAGATTATCAGGATTTCAAGCAGTCCATCCTTTGTCCGCTGGTCTACACAACCCCCAGGGATTCCAAGCTTTTGTGAAACTTCCTAAAAGATCTGCCATTACAAAAATGCAATTTCCTGTCATAAACCTTCCACACACGCTTTTACCTGGCTTCTCCGAGCACTGCTCCCATTACCCGATGTTTCTCTTCACATCTGACATCTTCATTTACATCTGTACCCCCAAAGATGATTCCAAAAGGAATGCTGCTACCTGCAAAGCAATGACTACGATGAGAAGTTGAGCAGGACACCAAGGTACCCCTAGAAGGGACATTACAAGCGAAAAAGGAAATTGGTAATAGCGTACCACATAAGTAAGCAAAAGCCTTCGGAAGAGAAACCTGGAGAAACTTGACTCTTTATGGGTTTGGAACTGAATAAACCCATGCAGTAAGGATGCACTTTCATGGCACGTCAGCCTGGTGTGTAGCTCAGAGATTTTCTTTGCTTTTCCCATGCTTAGTAAAAACAATCAATCATTTTCTACACTTGGCAGCCCACCAAACAGCACGTATTATTTTAAATGTCATTCATGTTTTGATACGATGCAGTATTGCCAAGTTGGGTCCCAGCCTCAGCCACTCATTCACTGCCCCCTTGAGCATTCCAGTAGTGGTTTGGGTGAGCATCCTGCAAAGCTGGTTACTCAAATTACTTCTTTTTTTTTTAAATATTGATTCTCAAAGCCAATTTTACTGCTACAAATGTAGCAGTAAATGTAGATGTAGTAAATGTAGATGGAACCACCCCACTGGAAAATCTCACTGAATTAAATAAGGCAGTATATGTGAACCTGCAACAAAACCATTGTTTTGCACAGTCCCACCCCAAAAGACAGATCTGTGTTTATAACTGGTCATTCCAAGACTTTCTGTGATCACCCAAGTTATGACAGTTGTTTTAAGATGTCTTACAGTGCTCAGAAGAGTAAAAGCAGAGGAAGGCTTGTTGGCTCTGGGAACTGCACAAAACCTCTGGCTCTGCACAAAACATCAACATTCAGATTTTAGAGTATCAACAAAAGCACATATAACAAAACCTCTGGCTCTGCACAAAACCTTATCAACATTCAGATTTTAGAGTATCAACAAAAGCACATATATCCTAGTGGTGGATTAGAACAAGAGCCTTGTTCTGATACCCAGCATCAGAATAAATTCCTACTTGCGTAGAGGTAAAGGCCTGAAACAGGGCAGAGCAGCACTTCTATGCTAACGGTGGCTGGACTGGTCATTTTCAGTAAGTGACAAGTTATCAGTGATGTTCTCCCCTTAACCTAATCAAGATAGCAGACAATACTGTTTGCTGTTGATTGTTTCTGCACTGGAAATGATTAAATGGTAAGTTTTACACCACGTTAAGCTAACAAATAACAGACTCATAGTGGCTAATTACTACATGCCAGAGTTATAAATTCCAATGGGGACAAAAGAAACAGTCTCCAGTAAGACAGCCTGGAAACACATCAACACAGTGACCAGATGTCTGGCAGCTGGGACTGGTGGAGCCAAGGTTTCCCTCTGACTGTGAGAGGAACAAGCAGTTACGCTGTACTGCCACGACACACTGTGCATTGAGGAAGGCAGAAATAGGCTTAGTTTTTTTCCCTTTTGCGATGGGATGGAAGGGGAGAGGGATCGAGGACCCAGGAGACAACGCTATCCTCAGTGCGGACCAACGGGCAGGGCACTGGAGAGTACTGTGCTGATGGAGATAACATAACCAACCGTGAATGCTCGTAGCTGGGACAACTACTGGTGACACTGTAGCGACCCACAGGGTCTTTGGGGATGAGGGGATGCTGGGTTAAATTCAGTGGACTCTCACAATTAAAATTCATGGTTAAAAACAAGCACGTAAGGAAATCTTAAATCAAATGGGAAACAAAATCCATATGTTGATAAAGATGGAAAACATCCTATAATTTCCAAATATAAATGTGAAACACAAGTGAGCTGTAAGATGAGGATTTATTAGCATTGCTGTTTTCCTCACTACTAAGTGAAAGAACAAACAAAAGGCATGACAGACTGGTTGCCATGCTGGCTACTTAAAGACTCTGCTTGGCATTTCTGGTGATCCCACTCTAATGTCTGTAGGAGAAGAGAACCAGTGTGCACTACGAAAGCTCCGCAGCACTAGTCCTCCAGGGACTGACTTTCTGTACTATATTATAAATATGTATCGCCTTTCTGGTACATAAAGAAGAAAATAATTACTGTGTCATCTCTTACATGCCTTGATCATACACCCCCAGTCGTGTAAACAGTTTCCGGGACGAGGCCCAGAAGACTGGCCGTATGGTAGTAATGGTAGTGTGGCTGTAGCCACTCGATTTCCTTAAGGCATTTCCTAATACAGGGTATGGAAAGATTAAATGTTACAAGAATCATTCTTTCCTCCAAGAAGTGTACAATAACTTTTACACTTCAACTAGGATCATCCCAGCAACCATACTACCATCCTGCCGCTCACAGGTTTCTGGTTTGTTCTGCTCTCCGCCATGGCAGACACTCTTTGGAACAGTGTGACTCCGACTACTGAAACCACTGACTTCAAAAAGGAGATCCTTCTATAACCTTCCAAAACCCTCCCCTAAACCAATTCCAGGTCTTGTCACAAAACCAATCATCTCTATATTCCAACAAGAGAAGTCTTAATACTTGCCAGCAGCGATCATCAGCCAGTTTTCTGTGTATCCCAGGATCCCTACGGACACCACGGCTCCGTTCCACCAACAGATAGCAAGCACGCTAGACATCGTAATTCAGGCTTTCTGAAAACCCACCGGCACAGATCGCAGGGGGGTTCCGAGGCCTGGAAACTAGCACAACACAGCCTGTACCGCGATTGATCAAAGTATCAGCTATGTACCTTCGTCCCAGCGCACCGGTTTGGACAACAGGAATGATCTCACCAGTGGGCACACACTTGCCATTTCGCTGGGTGATGGTGCCCGTAACTTTGGAAGCTCCTAGGGTATCGCTAATGGCAGGCTAAAGTGCTGTTCTACATGGCTAGAGAGAATGGAAAATTCTATTATTTGTCTGATAACACCCTGTCTCCTCCGGTTTAGCTGGCATAAATGACATCTCAATGTTACTGTATGTCCAAAAAACCCTGACCCATTTTTGAGCAGAAAAACCCAATTAGCCTTTGCTTCTTCTCTCGGACCTCAGCTCCACTTAGCCAAGCCAGTGTCCTCTGAAAGAACACGTTCGCTGGAAGTACTTTAAGGTCAGCGCAATGCCCCACTTAATGCAGGTGAAGTACATCATCATGGAATGCCCAACGTGGTGCAAAAGTACCTTCATTCTGCTCTCTCCCCTCTGGATCAGAGCACCCACAGAGAAAGATTTTCAGCATTTCTGAACACTTGGTGACGTGGATAAACAGAATAACCACGCTCCAGGTGGTTACTCCTGTACGTCTGCAGCCATTTATGACTGCCTGCACGTGCTCTCTTCTTTCTGCACTTTTTCAGCGGCCTTCTCGCTGCCAACAGAACGAGGGTTACCTTGCAGAAGCCTGCCTCCCTTGTAGAGATGGATGGCCAGGGCCGCGTCAAACTCGTCTGTGGAGGTTAGAGCTGCTATTTCAGCTGGACTTCCGTACATGAAAGCATCCTTAAGAACACAGATGTGGCCCGCAGCCTGTAGGTGATCCCTTCATTATCGGAACAAAAGGAAAAGAAAAAAAGAGACTGTTACTCTTGCAGGCATGCCAGTATAGTAAACAAGCTTAATCAAAATGTTTTCCCTTAATAATTTTTGCTCCAACATTCACCTGATTTTGCTCAAGAAGCATGGAGCCATTTGCAAGGTTTGGGTTTTTTTCTGGAAAACATTTGTTACCATCACCACAGTGAAGCCACAGTCCCAGTGCCAAGCAACGTGAGCTGTACCCACGTTAAGGAGCGAGCCTTTCCAGCACCAACACCACTTGGGAAATCAGCAAAGCAACATGATCAGGCTCCCTCCTGACTGAGCTTCAGCTGAAGATGCTGAAAAGGCTCTTTTGAATGGGGTGTGTTGGACTTCGGTCTTAGAGATTCTCAGATCCTTGTTCTGGAGAAAGGCCACCACGTGAACCAAACCACAAATATGTCCAGCTGATCAGCGCTATTATAAATATAGAGCATGCAATAAATGTTTGCAGGGGCAAAAATATGAACACATAAATAAGACCAGAGTGTTTTCTGTACGACTGTGGGTTCAATTGCTTCTTGTCTGGGTTCACCTATTGTAAAACAGGCACAAGATAACTGAAGTATAAAGGAAAAACTTACACAAAAGCAATTGCACAAATACTTTCAGGGTTTTTTTTAAAAAATAGAATCTCAATTGTTAAAAAAAAAAAAATCCAAACAACAACAAACCACCTATTCTGGTGTCAGCTTACCCATCCATCTTCCTGTACAGTGGTTCCTCATGTTAAAAGGCTGTCAAAGTCAAGAGAGTGATTGACCCCAGGGAGCTTTACGTCAGGCATTTCAGTGAGCTCTGCGTTAGGCTTCCTTTTATGCTCCAGACTTGTAATTTCTCCCACCAAGAGCAGAATCAGTTACCAGTGTCCCCAAAGACATCAGCCAAAACCACAGAGGGGAAAATCCATGCTCTGATAGGAACTAGCCCACGGTACCGGCTGACGGGCAGCGGCTACACTTCCCATATTGCAAAAAGACCACAAGGACGTTTTCTGCCTATCGCACTTTGTTCTGCTCATCTGCTTCTCACAGCTCATTAATTGTTCTGGCACTAAAATCCTGCTAACGCAACGGTTCTTGGATTTTTTTTTTCTTTCCCTTCCTGATCGTTTCAGATCCTCCCAAGGAACGTAATTTTCTGTCCTGCAGAAGTTAGCCATTGCTGCAGAAACTGGCGCTAAAAATGCTGAAAACTGCCTTGAGGCCGTGGCAGGGACGTGTTAGCTCTGCACCGGCGGGAGCTCCTCCTTGTCCTGAGACCAGCCCGTTTTACTCCGCACCGTTTGAAACAAGCCAATCAGTTATAATAAGTACCAAGCAACAATAAAATCCAGCCAGATCGTAAGAGCTGGTTTACCCTGTGGAGCAATTAGTTACATCAGTTGTCCACGTGCTCTACCAGGTACCTGGGTGCCTTCCGAAAGGGGCTCGCAACTCCACCTAAGGGACGAGCCAGCGGCAGGGCTGTGGCAGGAAACCCTCCCGGGCACGCCGGGTGCCGGGGCATGCCGGGTGCCAGGGCACACGTTCCCCCCCTGCACACCTGCTCATTAACAGCCCAGAAGCATTGTTTCCCACCAGTATTCCAATTACCATGAACCACCATCACGCATAAGCAATATGGCTGTGTATTACAATTAACGAAGAAATAACTCCTTCAGGATGTCAGGAATCAAGAAACTCAGCCAAGAGTTTCGGTCTGAAGTAACTTTTTTTACTAATATACTAGGAATGAATATTTTTCCTTTCCTCCACAGATTGCACAGCTCCCAGTCTCACAGCTGAAGGACAGATTTCTGCATGAAGCTGAGGGGGGTCCCTCAAGTGTTCCAAAGGCTCACGAGCAGTGCATTACCTCTATTCATTTTTTTCCACATGCAACGACTCAAGAGCATGTAAAAAAATTGTGTGTAGCTTAAGAAAGAAAAATTATCAAACTATTCCTAGAGCAACTTGAATTCCCAGCTGTAAAGAGGCCCTAATCCCACAAACTGAGTTCAACCTGATTAGTCACAGGCGTCTGATGATGCATTTATGGAAACACATGTGCACAGAAGCAGAGCTACTGGGTAGTATTTAAGCACTGCAATTCACAGTGGTACTTTCATATTTTCCAAATGACTTTTCATCTTTATAACCCAAAAGAAAGCGGACTGTGATTTTCCCCCATAAGCGGCTACCAAGGAACCTGGAGGAGGGTGCTGCAGGGCCACTGCAGGAGATGGTTCTGTAGACTGATCTGCCCAAGAAGCCACGGCTGCCCCGGAATCCAGCCGGGGCAGAAGAGAGATTCACCTGCATCCGTCCCCCTCCCAGCACCTGTGCAGTCGCTTTACTTGGCCATTTCATAAACAAACACCCTAAATGAATAATAAAACCAAACAGGCCTCCTGCTTTCTGTGACTGTGAGCCGACACCAGCAACGCTGAATCCCAAGGCTGCACGGTCCAGCACGGTCTTGAACCCAGCACGCTAATTTCCAGGCATCGGCACCACTGGCGAGTATCGCTCCGATCCAGAATTGTCCTGCCAGATCCTCCCCTTCCAGCGCAACTCCCACAGAAGTCAGTGCGCCACCTGGAGAGCGTAGTATTTCTAAAATAGATTTTAGCTGTCGGATTCCAGGTTTTGGATGTTTTGCTAGGAAGAGGCCGAACAAGGAAAACTCGGGTCATGCGGTGCGTTTGGAGGATCGTCTCTTAGACCACACGGTACTGATCCCTGCTTACCCTGAGGTGTTCATACATAGCTGAGGATGGGACAAAAGGTGTCCCAGCCCCACTGACTTCACTGTTGAGGGAATTCACCTTTTTTTGTTGCATTTGTTACTCTCTTTGGAATTGGTAAGGCTCGTAGGTGAGCCTTGTGCCCACTCTGGATGTACACGGCACGCAGCGGGATACTGCTAACAGCTACCACGTTTTCCTGACACGTTTTCACTTTAATCAAGACTTCTATAGAAAACCATTTTTCTCTAGCACAACTATGAAATACCAGGTGATGTTTCACAATGTTAACTGTTTATTTCCTACGCTACTGATCACTGCTGCTCACTTGCCCAGCGGGCAGCCTTCCCTCCTTCAACCCGAGCCTGCAGCTCGGGCCTGCACATCCCAAAACACTGCCACAGCCCTGAACCCAGCACGGCCGCAGCTGAGACACAAGCCAGTTAGAAGAAGCCTTATTAAAGTGTTACAGCTTTGACACTTGCTTCATTTTCTGTGACGTCTTCCTCTCAGAAACATTTATGTCCTAATTTTCAACTGGTATTTCCATGGAATTACTTGCAGACAAAGAATTATTTCTGAGAAGTTCCTGGTAGGTAGCTACGCTGGCACATCTTGGATGGCACAAAATAGGCTTCATCCAAAAATACTAATTCTCTCTCCCCAGGCTGCCTGTCCTGTGTAGGAGCTGCGCATCAGCTACGGTTACATCCGTATGGCACAATTCAAAGCTCACTAAGTGTGCAGTCACTTCCACGGCCTTCCCTGAAACCACTCACCATTCCAACTGAAGCTGATGGAATAACCCGCGTTGAAACCCTGCTTAATCGTCTCTGATTCCTTTGTAAATTATCTTAATTGTTGTCATACTCACTGAAGCAAAGTATTCTTCATGTCGTTTCTCTCTCACACTTTTCCCTTAAACAACTCAGACGTGCTGGCATGAAGGAAACACGAATGAACCCACTGTAAGAACAGAAGTTAAAAATGTGGGCGAAAATGGGGAGAGAATCCTTCCGTGTCTGTTCTGAGGTCCGTAACTGTCCTCTGGAAGGACAAAGTAACTCTGCAAGGTGTAACCCTGCCCCACGAACAGGCCTGGCCATGCAGAACACTGGGGATGCAGCATCCACCAAGTGTGGGTGAGTGATGGCAGCTGGGTTCCCAAGGTGGAGGATGATGGCCTGCCCCGTGCAGCCATCCGGCTCCGGGCCCTGCCACGCACACAGCAGCGGGCACCCGCCCGCCCTGCGCAAACAGACACGTACCAGCTCCCAGGATGTGCCGCGAAGAGGGAGGATCTCCTGCTGCACGAGTGCCCGTCTGCGGGCTTCAGGGGCAGCAGGTAGGGCAAGACCACACGGAAGGAAAGTTGGGGCTCAGAACTACTCCAGCAAATGTCGAAGCGGGAAAGTAATGGTGAAGAGGAATCTCAGCATTACTGAATTTGTGGTGTAACTCTCCTGCAGTTGATTGCCCAGAATTTGCAGAATGGCTCTCTCAACTGCCCCATTTCAAGTGAGAACCGAAACAACCTCTCCCACTCCAAAGGATATCTCATACTGACAAAATGCTTCATCTAAATCTTTCTAATTAACCAATTAATTCAAGATTTCTACTCCTCCTTGCTTCCAAGTAATAAAAGATGAATGGAACATTCCAAGGGTCAGAGAAGATCATACCTTTTCTTCCCTCACACCCTCTTTCATCCTATTTCTAAGGCTAAAGAATAGCAGCCCAACTGACACTTGCTCAGTGTTCTACTCCCTACTTGCTGCTCATATTCTTTAACGTGATTAAAGACTCTGCACACCAACACGGATACAGCCCACAGCACGTAATTACACCACTTGTTTGAGCAAGCTGATTTCTAGCCAAATTAGATGCTGGTACCTTTGTCACCAGTTACTTTAAACTCAGGAAATTAATATCTTATTTATGAAAAGATGAAGCAGTTATAGCAACAGCTGCAGTATCATAAGCATAGTTAATGCCACCCAGCGATATTGAACCATAAAATCAGGCAATGCTGGCAAGTGTCCAACCTGGAGACAACTTCATTGTTTCATTTACACTTAACCAAAAGTTGCCACTGTTTAATATTAAAAAAAAAAAAAGAACAAATAAATTCATAGTCGGGTCCACAGATAGAACTGAAGCCAAATATGAATTGGAATATATATTTTCTGTGTATTAACACAGGCGCGACAAAGGCTGCCATATGCACTGAACCTCAGCTTTGGCAGATTGGTGCGAGAAGTGCCATGCCCAAGCCTCTGGCCACACAGGTAGGTTGTTATTTCTCTTTAATGGCATAAAGTCTTCAGAAAACCGGTATTACATGGAAGTATCCATGTAGGATTGTCTTGGTGATAGCTGTGACTTGACTAGCTTCTTGGTCGGGAAGACGGATTTAATTGTGAGCTATTGACTTTTTTTTTCCCTAATCTGACTTTTCTCCCCCTAAACAGGCTCGTTTACATTATTATTATAAATAGCATTCATGGCAGGTGATAAGGCAGCAAAAGTTACTGCCTCCCAGACATGATTTCTATTAGAATCCTTTATCCACCTTTATTGCGAATGTGAATTAATTGACCTTTTTGACTGGTTTCTGGTTGAAGGTCTGTGCGCGAGACAGCAGCACTCGCAGGGCAGCACAATGCCACAGCAGGCTGGTGCACAGATCAAGGCCGATGTGTTTGCACACCTGCCAACGGTCTCACTGACGTGGGACTGTGCTGCCCCTCTGCCAGCTGAGCAGTTCCACCTCCCCAAGCCTCTGCCCTCTTTTCATCGTGGAAAGATGAGGGTAGGCAGAAGACATAACCTTAGGGAGGAAGCATAGACATCCCCAAGAATAACTAGTTCCGTCGTATTGGTGATAGCAAAAGCTGAAATGCAGAATGCCACACAACCCCCCACATGAATGCTGTGCGGACACATTAAGGTAAAAAAAGTGCATTATGAACACAAGAACGCATTTTATCCATAATTACTCCTTTAAAGTACAGAAAGCTTTGGCTTCCTCTGGTATTAGTGCTCCGTCTGCTTCCCACCCTTGATGCCCGGGGGCCTGGCAGGAGGCAGCACGTTCCACCACCTTGCACAGCACGGTAGCCCTGCACGACCCTAAGGCTGGACTCGGTACGACCCAACCCGGGGGAAAACTTAAGATGACGTCGGGGGACTCTTCCTATGTACAACATACGATCGAGGTCGGGGGAAACATTTAGTAAGAGATTAATCCTAAGAAAACCCACCGAAGTGGGGATGACTTCGCCAGGTGAGAAGCAGCCAAGCCCTCATCCCAGGCCTCAAGAGGACAAAACCACTGAGAGAGCGTTTCATTTTTACAGTGACCTTTTTCGCTGTTAAGCCAAGCTCACGTGCGCAGCAACGCCCTCGGAACTGCTGTCGGGCACCCTTTCTCCACATTTCATCGGAAAAGTTACGAGGGGGCATTAAGAATATTCCATGTTTATGCCGGCCTGTCGGCGTGAACAATTTCCAAGCAGAACATCCACGTCCGCAGGCCCAGTGTGAGCGGCACAGAGAATTCCCATGGCAAGGCCATGGCGAGAGTAGGTCTGGCTGCCGCAGGCCGGCTCCCAGGGCGGCTGCTGGCCGCATCCCTGCTCACCCGCATCCCCCGCAGCAGGCACCCTTGGGAACCGCTGCCGTGGGTCTGCAAGGGCCCAGAGGGGCGGCTGGCGAGCGGATCGC
>NW_010225610.1:0-216 GCF_000690775.1 Eurypyga helias | reverse complement strand
CCTGAGGAAGACGCTGGAGACGAACCTTGGGAGGAGGAAACCCTGGAGCAGAGACTAGAGAGAGGCATTGTTCTCTGCCCTGGAAAATCCGCCTCCGATCCCCGTGGAGCGCACGAGGGCTTGGAAGGGGCAGCGGTTGGGGAGCGGGTTCAGGGCAAGGAAAGGTGGTGGCAGGATGGGGGCAGCCCCTCTGTCCTGGCCGAGCGGTGTGAACCC
>NW_010225609.1:0-11530 GCF_000690775.1 Eurypyga helias | reverse complement strand
GGAGACGGCTGGGCGGAGCCATCTTGAGAGCGGGAAGGATGCCGAAACGCCACACGGCCCCACCGCCCCGATTGGGGGCAGGGCATGGGATAACCGCATCGGGCGCCATCTTGAATACGGGCAAAGGCCTGAGGCGCGCGCTGAGTCGTCACGCGCAGCGCGGGCCCGCGGAGCCGCCATTTTGATTACCTCAGGGCCCACTCCTCCCTTTTCCCACATGGCGTGAGGGAGAGCGGGCTGCCTCGCCGACACTGGGTTAATGACTTAGTGCTGTCACTCTGGAGACCTTGAATGACGCTAGGCGGCACTGGGAAGTTTTATTTGAGATACAGCGTAAGGTACGTTTAATCACAGTTGGCTCGAGGATAAAGATTGCCCAGAGAGCGAGAACCCGTGAGGTGAAAGATGGCGCCTGCTCTGCTCAGGCATCAGGGTAGTAATTTTCCTCAAATACGCTCCTCACACAGTTCACAGCCCTTCTCTTTCCCAGTCGGGTGGACTCCAGTGCGTAATTCGATAAACTTGTTTCACTCTTAATGCGTGTCATTGCCTGTTGGTCTTAACTGTGCTGAGATTCTGGTAAAATCCACGCATTTTCCATCTTTGGGGTTTTTCGAACTTCTGAAACGTTTCCTTTTCAGGTGCTGGCCCATTTCTGGTGAATTTAAGCCTACTCCAGCAGGTTTCCCTGGGTTAGATACCTCCGCGTCCCCCTTCAGAAGGGCTGTGGAGCACCCGCCTGGTTCCCGCTGTAACCGGTGCCGGCGCGTGGGCTTCGATCTGGGCAGGACCCAGGCACAGGAGGAGCAGGGTTGTGCTGGAGCCCGGGCAGACCTTGGGGTTATCCGTCTCCAGGGTCTCCCAACAGCCTGCCGTAAAGCAGTTTGCTTCCATCCATGAAATGTGGCGCGTCCCTGGTTAAATACGGTGTTTGCTCACTGGGAATTCTACTCGCAGTGTCCTTGCCTCGCTTGCCATAGGAGTGCCACCTAAGAATGAATTGTCCCTGACCACGCTACAAGTCCCTTGAGTGGCACCGAATCGAGTATCAAATGTCCAGGCTGCACCGACACTGCACTGGCACACCTGTTTGTGGCATATTTTTAGTGAAAATACCTGTATGATTCTGTCAATCCGCCCCCGCTGTCAGCGGTAAACGGTACCACACAGGTAGAGACCCGCAGCAGCAGAGCTGTGATGCCGCCCCAGCGTGTGTCAAGGTTCGGGAAGAGATTTTTAAAGTACGGCACAAGTGAAATTTGGAGTCTACTCCTCGGGCAGTGCTGCTGCTGAATGTCAGGGACCTTTGGCAGGTACAGACACGCGTTTCGTGGTCTCGTTTCTTCCTCCAGCATAAACGAGACACGTGAATATGGAAAATAAAAGGAGTTAGAAATGAAACCAACTATTATTTTCTCCCACGCACATACTGCTGGGCTGGTTCCTATGGGCAGGTGCCTTAATCTGAGGGAGCGGGGCAACGCTCAGATATTTTGGTGGCCAGGGCCAGGCGGCAGCTTACCGCCTCCCTCTCATCGCTATCCCTGAGGTGCCGAGGGCTTCCATTGAGCTGGCCGTGCTCACTCCACCCCTGGGTTATTGCTCCCTGTCCAGCAGCAGTTGGAAGTGGAGAAGAAGGATGTTTTTACCTGCGGGCAACTAAAGGCCCCATCTGAAACCAGAGTTATTTACTAGGTGCTGCATAAGAAAGGAGGCTCAGCTTTTGCCACAGATAAGAGATTTACAACCTGATGAGACAAAGAAAGGAGAAGATGAGGGGATTATGCCATCCCCTTTGGAGGGCCTGAGCCCAGAGCCAGAGAGATAAAGTGATCTCATCAAAGCAGGGCAGGAATTTTAACTCCCATCTCACAAGCCAACAACACATTTTTTTGAGCTCTGGCTGTTTTGGGGGGGTATTTCCCATGGGGGTGTTTCACTTCATCTCCCCTGCAGTGAGATGCTTTAGTGCTGCAAGTCGGATCCCTCCACAGCAGCGGGTGGGGTGGGGACAGAAGCCCTGGCCAGAGCAGTATCTGATATTTCTAGTGGCTTTTGGCTGGAGTTTATTGGTGCAGACTTTCCAGCTGCTCTTCAGGTACCTTTGGGAAAGCAGAGGCAGTTGGATGCTGTCGAATTCCTGTTTTTCAAAGACCTCCTCTGTGGGAGGAGGGATCTAGCTTAAAAGGCTCTTCTGAGGTCGGTGCAAGCTCACGCAGATTTTCCATAGTTCTACCAGAAACGCTGATGAGGCAGTGTTTTATCAGACATTTTCCTGTGATATCAAGTGAATTTTGTGGACAGCATCTTTTCGGATACTGTGGGAGCATGCTGGCGGGCTGCTGGGTAACGCAGAGTCCCCCCTCAAAAAAACAGCGGGGAGAAAGACCTGCCTCTGTGTATCTTTGTGTTTTGAGACAGAAAATGGCCCTGTAAAAAAAAGAAGAGAGGAGGGAGAAGGGAAAATATATGAATCAGCTTCTTTTGTACAATCCAGAACTCCCCACCCTCCCGGCTCCGGCTACTCCCTTGCTGAAGGCCTTGGCGGGACACACCCTGGCTTTTGCTCTGTAAGCCCTTCCTGCCCGTGTTATCTCTTTTGAATTTCATTTACTGCAGGGAAGAAAAACCCTCTCACAATCACCCGAAAAAAGACCCTTTTCCTGCCTTTTTTCCTTTGTATTTTTCAAGTAACCCTGAGGCCTGTACCACAGGCACAGGACACGTCTCCGGGTTGTTCCGTTCCCCCCCCCTTCTCCTTCCTCTTCCCCCCAACGCTTCTGTCAGTGACTTAAAACCAAGAAGCCTCCTCAAATACGGAACCCAAGGTTCTGTGTGTGATGGTATATCCCAGATTTTAGGTTTAATGACGGCTCTTTTCCTGCAAGGTCCCTCCTCCCCTGTTATTCCCAGCACCCTGCAAGGTCCTCAACCAGGAACTCACTCATACAGAACTTTGTCCCAGTACAGTCCTCAGAACCTGGGGCAGAGGGGTGTGTTTCAGCTACTTTTGCTCCTTCTTGTTGCTTTCCTGGATGTTAACCCCCTTACAGTCAACACGGCTGGTCTGTTTACGAGACTATTTGCAGCATTGACAACATCGTAGGATGCCAGAACATTCCTTAGTGCATCATTCCTGATGTCAGAGCGCCGCTCTGGCAGTGGTTAGGCTGCAGCCAGCGCAGACGGGGCAAACTCATGGCTGCATTTCTCAGTCCCACCAAAAAAAAGCACGTGGCTCCGGGCCGGCCGGTGGGTTCCCACGTGGCTGGAAGCTGCCGAGGGCGCAGGTCTCTTCACACCAGCTCATCTCTTCATGTACTTGCAGGATGAAGGAGGAGAACATCTTTCTACCCGCTTTCCCAGTTCCCTGAGCCGGAATTTGATGGCAGCTCTGCCACTCCAGTTAGAGGCCTCCCTTCCAGGGGCAGAGTGGAAAAGCACTTTGCGAGCGCGCTGTATCCATGCCGGGAGCTCTCTGTTGGTGTTGCCGTTGCACAGCCTGATTTCACCTTTTAACAGGCGCCAAACTACAGCCACAGGTGTTTTTTTGTGCTGCAAGCGGTGATGTCCCCTGAAAGTTTTAAGGATAATCACAACAGCTCTTGCTTTCTTCCCTCCTTTCCCCTCTGTGACCAAACACCAGGCTCCTGGGGTGCGTTGCTGTTATCAGCCGTGGTATTTCAGAACTTCCCTGTCCTCCCATGCTTTGGGGTGACTCATTTCCTGTGAGGGACGATCCAGCCGTTTCCTGGCTATTCAACACAGGGTGCTTTTTTTTTTTTTTTTCCCCTTCCAGTCCGTGTGGGAGTGGTGGGGATTAATCCGTGGCGTGCTGATACCCCTGCAACTCAGCCAGGCCTGCAGCGCGTCGCTGCGGCCCTGCACGGCGAGGGACGGTCAGCATGGGGACCGTGGCTCGCCCCTGCCCCCCTGGGCCACAGCCCTGTGGCTTTGGGGTGAGGGATTGGAACCATTACAGTGATAGAGACGTAGTGTCCTGCCAGGCCTTGCAACCCAGCTCTTCTCTGAATTCAACCCATTTCAGCATAATAAACAGACTGTTAAAAAGCAGCACAGGGCAAAGATGCTCTTCTTACCACACCTGCCTGAGCCCAGGAATCCTGAATTACCCAATCCGTGCTACCAGGACGGCAGCCCGGCACGTGAGAAACCCGGGTCATACCCGTGTTGGGCTCCTGTGTTAGACACGGGCTGGGTTGATCCGGTGCCCACAATTCCAGCTCTTCCCTTCAACCCGTGTTTCCAATTTCCTGAGCCGCTGTTTATTCATACTTCACCTTCCCATTCTAACTGCTGTGGAGAGCTTGGAGGAGAGACGGGCTGGCCAGCCTGAGGTACCAGACTCTTGCAAGCCGCTTCCTACTGCTATTTTCAAAAATTATTCTTTTAATCCTGTTTCCCATCATTTCATTTGAATATTTAGATTCATTAGCCTGTCATAGGTTTGTAATGTTTGGGAAGAAAACCCACACAATAGGGATACTGCCTCTGAGTCTGAATGTAGCACATGTTGTGGGGATGATCACTGAATAATTCATACCCATAATGATTAATTCATGCCCAAACGCTGGATACCTCCTCGGTGACTTTCCATTATCTCAAAGGGAATGCAAGTTCCTATTCAAGTCATCTTCAGGCGGCCAGGAGCGGCCCTTGTCCTGGTGCAGGGACCCGGCCAGGAGCGGCCCTTGTCCTGGCGCAGGGACCCGGCTCTCGGAGGCCAGCGGGGCAGGGGTGCATCAGCCCCCATGCCCGCGGGGCTTTGCTGGGACGTTTCTGCTCTCTCTCACCTTTCCAATGCCACATGTGTCACTCTGGGCACGGAAATGAAAGCATTGGTAGGGTTTTTCGGGAATTCTAGGGAAAGGAAAGTGGAGGAGCACGCACGTTAAGCTCTTTTCCACCAGTAGAGGTGTAAAGTGAGCTGCTGCGGTCAGGGCGCAGGACTTTCTGGGCAGGGGAAACAAGCAGGCCCTGACTGTGATTTGATAGCCTAGCGCTGCTCTCGTTCTCCACAAGCCATTTCAGGTTTGTTTTCCATTGTAAAGTCACGGACCCCGAGACAATTAGTACAGCCATCGCCAGGTTGTTGCCTACCCTCTCAGGAAACCGTGCAGGAAAGCCTGGACTAATCTCCTTCCTGTCTGATGGGGGCTATTGAAACCCCACGCCTTTCCTAAAAGGCTGTGAGAGCACGGCTTGAGCCTCCTGGTTTTGCAAGACCTTCAAATTCCATCTGTCTACAGAGTATGAAAGATGATGCTGCGTTTGAGCAGAGTCTCCAGACCCACAGGCGACACCACCCCCAAGCTGGCCGGTGTGAAACCTCCTGACTGTACATCCTGTAATCCCGGCTTCTCCCGTCCTTGGAACGGGCTCCACATCAGCATAATTAAAAACGTCAAACACGCTTGAGAAACTCTCTGAGTTGCTAAAAATGAAGTTTCCTCCCCACAACCTCCCTCCGTCTGTCCCTCGCTCTGGCCTCAGCCTTACCGAGTGCTCCCTTTCCAGCCCTTCAGCATAGTTTGCATTCCACTGCCAAGAATGAACATTTATTTATACAAACAACCCTCCCCACAGGCACATCTCCCTGCCTGGCCCAGGGAGGCAGATCCGCACATTTCTGTGCTCTGGCTGCGGCTCCACATTGCTCTTTTCTTTCCGCAGGGGCATTTTTTTTTTTTTTTTGCAGCGTAAGATTAGTGCAGTTCAGTTGCTTTCCCGGCCTACAAATCTGCCCAGAAACGGGCTGGAATGCTCTTTCATTTCCTTACAATGATTTTATTTCACAACCCTCTAACGAAGGTGCCAGTTTGCTGATAAACCCCTTGGTGGGGGGGCTCAGCGTGCAGGTTTACAGGGGGCTGGCAGAAACGCGAAGCCCTGCTATCCCTTCCCTCCAAAGTGCACCCGTAACCCCGTTTTCCTGAGCCCGTCGTGGGGCTGGGGGTTATCCCAATTCTCCTAGCAGCCCAGCTGAGGATGGAAAAGCGATCCCTGGTAAAGCTACCCCAGGGAGCAGCGCGCTGGTGGGGACGGAGCCTCAAGCTCCTGCATTATTTCTGAAGCTTCTCCATCCCTCACCTGCCAGGCTGAGGTATTGTTCCCTGAAACGCTAGCTCCTCACCCCTGTCCTCAGGTTCTCTCCCATCGCATCTGCCAGTCCAGGATTACGCAGATGCTAGACGACTCCAGCCAGGGGAATTTCATTTAAATGAGAAAAAAAAAAGGGGCCCTAAAAGAGACAAAGATCGTGGCTGCGAGCTGTGCCCCAACAGCGAGCGTGTCGGCTGTTGCTGCGTGCCAGCCGGCTCCCGTTCCCCGATGGTGTGATTGGAGCGAAGGGAGGTATTGGGATTCATAATGTTTACCTCCAGCAGCAAATAGGATGAAGTGGTTTCGTTGGGAACTCTTGCTGGCATGTCTACCCCGACCTTCTAGGAAACGTTTACGCGTGTAAGTAGTTTCTGAAGGATCCAGGGGAATACTTCAGACCCCAAACTGACAGCCAGGGGATAGTTCAGAATGTGTTCCCGACGTTATCTTTTGAGGAAGAAAACAGACAGCTTCCTCGGTGACACTGCCAAACCGAAGTGCGGGAACTGCTGTGAAGGAGGGAATCGGGAATTTTTTAGTGAGCCCTTGCCATGGATCATCCCTGAATGTTTTACGGATCTCGCTGCTTTCCATGCAGGCTTACTGTGGCCAGGGCTGCGCAGATCTATTTCCTGTTCCCTCGGTGCAAGGTGTCCATCTCCTCCTTCGCTGTGATGCACGAGGAAGGGCCGATGGCCTTTAGGAATGTCCCCGTAGCGTGCCAGGGTACGCACTCGGGTCTACATAGGCATCGCTCCATTTGGGAAGAGCATAACCCTAATTAGGCCTTGATTAGCTCATACAGCATCACCACAACTGACAGCAGGAGAGCAAAGCCTCGCGCTGAACGCGCAGCTGGCAGCATACCCCGGCCTCCTCCGCACTAGGCTCCCACGGCGAGCAGGACGCGCTCTAATCCTGGAGATGCACGGCTGGAGCGCACCCAAGAGCATCCTCACTGGGTTCCTCACACGGCTTTTAAAGTCATTAAATTACACCGGCGAGCATGGTGGCAGGAGCGTGAGCACCGTTTGAGGCGGTGTCGTCCTCCGGAGGGATGCGTGTGCCCACAGGACACCCACCCACAGGACACCCACGGGACGCGTGCGCCGGCCATGCGCGTCCCGCTCTATCCCAGCATGCAGCACCCCGGGGAGTGCAGCCTTTCCCCTGGAGCTACGGGAGCAACGAGTGACCCCGGCACAGCACGTGGTCGCACAGGGAGAGAAGCGCCGAGACGTTCCAGCTCTGCGTTGGAGCTGGCGATGCTGGGCTCCCTCTTCCCCTTCCCCAACGCTTCTTTCCCAGGCCGCGCGTGCGGTTCACGGGCCCTTCAGCCGCGCAGCTGGATTAAACTCCTTGTTTCCACACTGGTTCAAGAAGAAATACGTCCCAGTGCAGCTGGGAACGTAAGAGGGCTGGCACGTCGAGCCGCGTTGTGCCTGCCATGAGACCCGCGTTGTCATACCGCCTAATAAAGACAGCGTTTTCCCTGGGCTTCAGCTCTATTAAACACAAAGCTCCGGATGATTTCCTACTCGGATCAAAGACGTGCTTGTTCCAGTGCCACTTAAGTTTAAAAGGCAACACTGGGGATGAATGAAATCTCCCCGGCGGCAGCTGCTGAGGTTCAATGGGTTTGTCAGTGCCGTAATTACGCAGCGGACGTCTTCTGTTTGCCGGCCCATATGTTCCTGAAGGATGTTATGCAATGGGAAGAGTGCAGGGAAGCCTCGCTCCCGAGCTAAGGGCCTTTGGCTTTTGCGCTGCAAAGGCTTGCTTATGTTTCGGATGGGGAAAAGGTGGAGAAATGAAACGTTCTGCTTTCAGGCTTAAAACTGGGGTTGCTCTTATTTGATTAAACTCAGTGGAAGCCTGTGAAAAACAGTGGCCTGCATCCAGCATCCTGCAGCTGGTGGGACTGACCCCTTCTGGGTGTAACCTCTGTGTTTTCAGCTGAAGGTGAGCGCTCCCCTCAGCTAAGGGCAGGAGCTGCCACCGTGCTCTGTGGCAGGGTCTGGTGTGACCCTCAGGGCTCAGAATAAACGCGCCTTCCCGGCCATCCAGGCGCCGTGCAGCCAGGCCGCCTCTTCCCACAGTGCTCCTCATGGCTCTGACCTAGGCTGGGTGCCGATGAGCAATGTCCGCTGTCTCCTTGCCTAGGAGACTGCACGCCCAATTTTCTGTGTAGCAGACGTGAGCGTGCGCCAGGAACTCCAGGGTATTAAATTCAGCATTAAAAGAACATGAAGACCTGAACCTGCAAAACGCGAAGTCAGGGAGAACTGAGAGCACTCGAGATCCCAGTTGCCAAAGGAACAAAAGAAACACAATATCCTTCAGAGCCTTTAATAATTAATCAGTGGGGCTGCAGAGATACTGGGGCAGCCAATGCGGAGGGCGACGACAGCGCCGGGCGTGGGGCGCGCTGTGTCAGCCGAGACGGAGGTGCAGAAGGCTCCTTGTCTGCGCAAGTGTCAGGTCGATGCACGGCTACCTGGTCTGCACGCCCCGTCCGTTCCCTAACCACCATCTAATTCCCACGTGTCCGTGTTCAAAACAGCATCGGCACAGGACGGAAGAGGCTCCTGACGACTGGGGGGTCGGAAAGGCAAGAACCTGGGGCACATCTTCGGTACTGGAGGTGCTGACTCCCTCTATCCGTGTACCGCGAGCATGTAAAGCCAACAGGGTGATTCCATGATCTGAAACAGGCTTCTTCCAGAGCTCACTTTAATTCAGGGGGGCACCTTGGGCTAAAACTGCTTGCTTCAAGGTCAGGGCTTCAAAAAACGTGTTAAGCGATACTTCATTTATTGAGAAAATACTTCATTTCATGCTCCAACTTGACAAGGTCTTGTGCAACAACAGGAAGTCGGCTAGCGGGAGGCTTCCCTCTGAATTTTGTCCCGAGGACTTCAGCACACGTGGTCACCCGAGTCGGCACGAGGCCTTTGCGGGAGCAGAGCTGTGGCTGTGCGGACTGAGGCCACTCCACGGCGCTGGGCCGTGCCCACAGAGCCATGTACAGGTGTCTGCTCAGGCTTCGGGGAGCCAGCAGCCCGGGGATCTTCTGAGCGTTCACCAGCGCCTCAGTCGTCTGAGAGCGCCTGCTGGAAGCTCCAGGAGGAGACAGCAGGGACTGTGGAGCAGGCTTGGGGAACGCTCCCAGAGGGTGTTGTCTTTGTGCGCTCAGGGCACTTTCAGCTCAGAACTCCAGATCCCAACCCACCGTTGGCTCAGGTTTTCCTTGAATCTGTAAAGTGGGCTTAACGGTTTCCTCCTGCTCGCCCTTCGGAAAGCCTGTTGGTACGGCTGCAGGACAAGGGTTGGCGTCCTCGTACGGGTACTGCGCCAGGGCACGTTTCTCTTTCCCACATGAGTGGCTGGGTGGGCCAGCGTGGGGTTTGCTGCCTCTCCGGGCGGCAAGACGCCATCCCTCTGTGGTGTTTTTCATCCGGGAGGCTCTCTGAAAGCAGCACTCAGGAAGTGGGAGACAAACTGGGAGCCGCTGCCTCTTACTGGTGCCTCCCCAGATCCCGCTGATCCCAGCCTCAAGCACACCATTACGAGCCTGGAAAAATCGAGGGCAGCCCTGGTGCTCAGGGCAGAGCCTTTTGCTTGTTGCTCCCATCCCACATGAGGGATCTGCAGGTCACTCTAAGATCGCTTTTCTAAATAACTTCTCTCCCTTCTCTCCCAGGCTCCCTACCTGCTGGAAAGATCCTCGTCCTACAGGCTGCGGTGCTCCATCGGAAACATCTCGTGTGACCTTGGAGGAGGTAAGGGAGGGAATGGCACTTCTAAACAAGGGCAGTAGAAAACAGAACAGGAGCCAAGGCCTGGGAGGTGGAAGCCTGGAAAGCTCCCCAGTGTCCCGTCAGCATCACCACAGCCATGAACTAGTGAATTTGCCTGCGGCCAAAAGCCCCGGGCGCCACGTGGTGAGGAGTGTTTTGGGAAGGACAAGCGCCTTCCCTTCATGCGGGCAGGGCGCCCCGGGCTTCCCTGCGCTCCCCCCACACCTGCAGCGGGTGTCTGCATCTGCTGAGTGACCCCAGTGGGGGTTGTCAAAGGAATCCCACATGGGGGGAACCTTCCCTCCTCTTGGTTCACCAGCAAGGTTATTTTTTCTACCCCCAGGAGTCCTGCACCACCACATCCCCAGCCAACCTTCGCCAGCACCTGAGATGCAAAAATGAGGGCAGGTTCTCTGCCTGCTGCTAGCGAGACTGGGCTCTGCCCGCGCCCCCAGCCTGAGTCACCACGGGTTTAAAGTGCTTCCAGAAAGGTGAAATCCCCAAGCCTGGGAAGGAGTTGAGGTGTCAGTCGTTAAAATTGTTTTGCATTGTAAAGAAGTAGGTTGCTACGTCTCACTGTGACCAATTACGGCTAATTACAAGTCACAGATTCACCACAAATCCTATTTAATAACAAATTTCGACCACGCTTCACCCAGGGCGTGTTGTGAAGCGACACGTTGCCTCTGGTTTGCGGGCAGGCAGCGCGTGATGCGGGGCAGAACAGGCTGTTTGGGCTGAGATCAGGCAGAGGAATGGCTGCTAGGCCCTGGTTCGCCATGCAGTGTTGAAACTTGGGGTGATGCGTCCGCCGGCTCCCAGCCCTGGTTATTCCATTGTCATGTGGGCAGGAAAAAACGGCCTGTGCCACACAACGATTTTAGTTAAACTGTGAAAGGCTGCTCAGAAATAAATCATGGAATGGTTTAGGTGGGAAGGGACCCTAAAGCCCATCCAGCCCCCCCCCCTGCCATGGGCAGGGACACCTTCCATAGCCCAGGTTGCTCCAAGCCTCATCCAGCCTGGCCTTGGACACTCCCAGGGATGGGGCATCCACAGCTTCTCTGGGCAACCTGTCCCAGTGCGCCCACCCTCTGCGGGAAGAATTCCTTCCTGATGTCCCATCTCCATCTCCCTCTTTCAGTTTAAACCCATCACCCCTTGGCCTGTCACTCCCTGCCCTTGGGAAAAGCCCCCCCAGCTTTCTTGTACCCCCCAGGCACGGGAAGGGGCTCTGAGGTCTCCCCGGAGCTTCCCTTCTCCAGGCTGAACCCCCCAACTCCCCCAGCCTGTCCCCAGGGCAGAGGGGCTCCAGCCCTCGGAGCATCTCCGGGGCCTCCTCTGGACTCGCTCCAACAGCTCCGTGTCCTCCTGCTGTTGGGGCCCAGAGCTGGAGGCAGAACTGCAGGGGGGTCTCCCCAGAGCGGAGCAGAGGGGCAGAATCCCCTCCCTCGCCCCCCTGGCCACGCTGCTCCGGATCCCACCCAGGACACGCTTGGCTCTCCGGGGCCAACCATACCTAGAAACCTGCACTAAATGCTTTGACAACAAAATTAAATCAGATTTGCAACTTTGCCTGAGCAAACTCACAAACAGAATGTTCATTT
>NW_010225608.1:0-19801 GCF_000690775.1 Eurypyga helias | reverse complement strand
CAGCTTTTCATCCACCAAATTCATGCAAGATGTCTACTGGTGATTATTAAAAAAAAAAAAAAAAGACTCAAACACAACTCTGACTCAAAGACTCTGCTGAACTCTGCTACCCGCTGGAAAATAAAATATTGGGCCAGGTGAAGCGTTACTCCGGAACAGGCTCATTCACACAGTGTTTCCTGCTGGTCACTTCTTGAAAACTGGACACTGAGCTAAGCACGCATGTAGTCCAACTCTCACATCTGTACTGCCCAACACACCATTTCTGGATAATGACTATCTCACTGGAAATGGAAAGACTCCCAGCATCCATCAAACTGAAGACCTCTACCTTTAAGACAGATATCCATGTATCAGATAACCATTCTGTGATGGTTTAGGATCCAGGCTATAGCTTCTGCAATTAATTCTGTAAAGACCAGGCATAAATGAGTAAAAGAAACTCCTAGTTGTCTCTTACCATTAGTAAGTCAGAATGGAATTTAGGAAACCAGTGAACTGTGAATAAGCAAGATCACTTGAATACCAAACACAAAGAATGCAGATTTTCTAGATATTCGATCACTCAAGTTTCAAAATCAACAGATGCCTGTCATAAAGGTGTCTAAAAACACCTCAATTGTATATCAAATAATGTTGTTAAAAACACATTTGGGAGGTCTAGAGGTACAAGATCTATACTTCACAGTAAGTTGTTTGTATTTGGATACAGGACCATGACAAATATTCACTGACCTTTTCAAACATGAGTATTTTAGCTAAAGATATCCAAGCATATCTTTTCAGAATTACAAGGTACATAACACTAATCTCCCTGGATAGATTCCTCAGTGTGGTCAGGAATAACTTCCCTAAGAAATACTTGATCGACTGTTTTTGTTGAAGTTTTACTGCTGACACAAGTTTCCAAAGTCTATCAGAATGTCTAATATGAACACTCACAGGCAGCTTTCTATGTTCACTACAGAGAACCTAAGTAACCACTAGCAAGACCTGCGGTACTGTTCCTTCCCTAATGCTGTCCTGTCCACAGTGTATTTTAGAAGAGGTGTTCCCCAAGTGGAATAATTATTTCAAAGCGTTACTCGAAACAGCAATTCTCCCATAAAGGTATTGTTTATTAAATAAATAAGAAAAAAAGCACATCCCAGGTAAAACTATGTATCTTCAAAAGTGAAATAGAATGGCAGAAGAATGGGGTATTGATTGAAATATCAAGCAAGTTTGAGCCTTCAAAGACTAAATTTGCTTGTAGCAGCTTTACTCACCCCCCAGGAATTTAAATAAAAAGGGGGGGATTGCTTTGAGTGGGACTCTCAGGTATCTTAGATCTGTATTGTCTAGAAAATACACGTCCAAACCTAAGTGATCTCTTTACCTAACGCTCCTCTCTATACCAGAGAGATGAGATCTCTGTACCTACAAGGGTGTGCCTGTACTAATGACCCATCCAAGGTGACTTTCCCAGATTGCAACTGAGGGCTTTGGGGGAAATTCTCTCCACTCCACTCCCCCCAAAACGCTTCATCAGCCTCAGTTTGTGTTCAAGTCTGCCCTTTCTGGCTTGTCCCAGCGGCACTTCCTCCATGCCAACGTCACTGCCACCCACAGCTCTTGCCATACAGGAAGCAAAGTGCTGCCTATTCCCCAGTAGCTGGCTCTAGCTCCCTGCAGAACCAGAGGGTCTTGCTACACATTGCTGTGCATAGGAATGTAACTACGGTCCTCCAACACTTATTTACTAGAATCCTAATTAAGTAAGGTTGACAAGTCTCAGAAAATAAAATGGAATCTTACGTGCTCCTCTCTTCCCCACAACCAAAATGTCTCGAAGGCTGACATGACCTTGGGTGAAGGTATTTGGCAGGTGTCTCCCAAGTGCAATTTCCTTACTGAACTGAGGGTGGTAACACACCCATTAGCCCACAGGGTACATTAGTTCCCTGCTGAGTTTTCATTATGGAGTTAGCTTCATTAGGGATTGGACAACAGCATTACTCAGCTGCCAGAAGCTCCATCTGAAGCCAGCTATAAAATTAAGTGTAGCCACATGAGGGGCTGTAATGAAGCCCCAGGGCACAGCAATGTTCCTGCTCACTAAAATCCCACAGCCACTTCCAGCACAATCAGGAAAGCAAACCATGGGGCATCAACATGACAGCAGCTACCGCTTTCAACAGAAAGTTCATCTCCTTCACACCATTCTAAGTTCACAAAGGGAGAGCAAAGCTAGCATGTCCCTCCACCTCCTGCCTGCCCTTTTTCAACTCCTATCACAGGCTATCTAGTTTATTCCTCTTCACTGTGTGCCACCTTCTCCTTTACCCTACCCTAGGGAAAAGGGTGGCCTGGCTCTTTCCATGTCAGCTGTACTAGAGGGCAGGCAGTCACCACTTCCTTGGCTCCAAGGTTCTGCTGTTTTCCAGCTCACCTCAGGGTGCTCCTTTCTTCAAGCCATGTTGGCTCCTATGAAAGGCAACGTAGGAGAGAGGAGTTGCTGTTGCACACTCAGCAAAGTGAGAAAGTGAGAGGCCAGCAATCTACGTCTGGAGCTGATCCAGCTGAGGTATGGCCAGAAACACTTAGTGCTTGCTCTTACAGTGGTGCAGACACTAACATAAGCAGTGTGTGACTGTCCTCACTTAGACTTATCTTCCAGGACAGATGCCTCCCAAGGAAATTCTCTTAGTGGCACTTGTTATAATCACTTGAGGGCAGTTCTAGTGTAAAACACCACTACCCTCACCTACAGAGGGATAGGACCAGGCATTTAATAGGAAACAGTTTTTATTCTAGAAATTTGAGAGTAACATTCTTTTTTCAGCTTGCTGGCAGTGTTGTGGAAGATGATTCTACTTAGGTTCCAGTTCCCCATTCAGACCCCAGGATTGCTATTTGCATACTAACAGTTAATGATAGCCAAGTGACTACAGGAAGCAAGTGTTTTCCTTGTAAGCTAGCTTTTTTTTTTATTTTTAACATAATTCAATACAGCATTACAAACAAGAAACACCAGTCTCTTTACACAAAAGGAGCCTTTTTTTGAGTGTATAGAGCAAGCCTATTGTATGACAGGTTCGTGGAAAGATCCCAGAAAAGAACAAAACCAAAAAGTAACAAGAGGCTAAAATGTTACTTTAAGTGCTGCTTCTTTAAGATTATGCCCCAGATTGTCCCATCCCAAGCCCTGCACACTGAGCCATTATTCTGGCCCCTGCAATTAGATTCCAGTGCTTTGCAGTTGGGCAGACTGAGACATGTTGAATTCATTCTGGTTCCAAGTTCACTCCTTCCGATTTCCACATCAGATCAGGAAAACCTAATTTTGCAACACAGAAAGTTTTACCAGGGCAAAGCTACAAAGTTCTTAAATCATACAAGTTTAGGTCACATCATCCTTGATTGATCTGACCTGATTGATAGAAGGTCTGGTTGCCCAGTAGGAAATAACTCATGCATCCACAAACTTCCAGCTCCTGCTGGGTCAGAGATCCTGAGAGCCAAATTTGACTTCAAACACACCCTTACTGTAGCCCTACACTCCCATTAAAATGTCAATTTAGTGCAACGTAGTAATCTGCACAAACATGGAATTTATGGACTATAAAGATTACTGAATAATTTTAAGTTACACCACAGTCTCCATGCTGCTAGCATCAAGAAGCTTTTCAAAATTAATAAAGAAAAGTCTCTTTAAGCTATGCCTACTCTCAAGTACTGCACTGCTTTCACAACCATGACAGAAAGAGCACAGACAGGAGATAAACTTACTGAAGACTCAGCTGTTGAAAATAGCACTGTCATTTTTCCTCTAGTCATATGAAGAGGCAGACTTGACATTTAGCTACTTACTCAAGGAGTATACAATGAATAAGTATTGATACAGAACTAGGACTTCATTGTAATAACTTAGACCATCTCAGCATTTGCTTCAGGGATAGTTACCTCAACTTATTTCTTTAAGCACAAAAAAGAAGCTTGTGTTAGCTGTTTGTATCCTCTGACACAATTTACTCCCACAGTGGTACAGTCCTACAAATTTATCAAATACACATTTGGCAGACTTTAAGAGCAGCTTACTGTTGATCTGTCAGAGAGGTTGCCTTGCCGGATGTACTCTATTGCAGCCTCGATTGAGGTTAGACAGTATCCCAACTCATCCTTCACTGAACTGCAAAGCCTGAAGTTCTTTATGTAACTCACATTGGCCATCCTGAAATAAAGAGTTAAAGCCATGAAGTACCAAAAATAAAATGACACTAGCATGACACATCTTACTGTAACTCATCTCAGGCAACCCAGGCAGACAATAGGTATGGGTTAAGAAAAAGCTTCCAAAAAGATTGTTTGGCTAGCAATGCTATGGCTATTCTTTGTAGGGTGGATCAGAACTTAAATTATCTCTTAACGATTCAATGAAATACTATTAATTGCATATAAGGAATATGAAGGACAGGATAAGAACAGCAGCAGGATAGTTTTCACAAATTTCAAAACATGTTAATGTTTCAAGCACCATAAGCACCAGGGTAACAATAGCTACAAATTAAAGGAAGGTTTAGATATACTTTTACTTACAGTGAGGACAGATAGCCACAATGGCATAGGCTGCAGCAAGCAATTAACATTCAAATCTAGTTTCTCTATATGAAATGTATCAAACCTCAAGAAGCTGCACCAAGGTTTCACAGCTCCACACACAGATAAGGAAGGACCAGTCTGTACTGACAACCAGATTCCCAGATTTAGGTTGGGAATCAAGACATCAGAGACACAGCACTTGAATTCCTGATAGGTCCTTAATTTGGCCATATCTGTAATACATTTGCTGTCTGTCCTACTAAAAATAGTGTTCTGCATTACATCAGCCTGTTTTACACTCAGTATTACTGTGTGTTCAGAAACATTTGCCCCTACAGCAGATTACCTATAAGATGATACTATGGAGCTCTGTATAGCCCAAGTAGTTACATACCAGTTTGGTATTTCCGTTTTCACAAGTAAATACAGCAAAACAGAGAGAAGATCATCTGCACACATGGTTTCCATGTTAACTAAAAAAAAAACACACCACCAGAATTTACATCTGATGTTAGTCATGTCATGGTTCAGATCAAAGGCAATACCTATAAATGGAGTTCCACCTCCCAAGACTAATGGCCAGCTCTACTAGTAGAGAAGGCACTGAGTAACCAAGGCATCCCCTCAAATATTCTCAATTTCCTTCTATAATAGGCTGCCAGGAGCCAAAAAAAAAAACCCAAACCCAACCACACCAGAGTTTGTACACTACCAATGGCAATATTTGACTAGCATCTCTTCCTTCTGATACAGAAAGAGCCAGAGATTTCCAAAATTGAGGGAAAAACTACCCTTTCAGCTGCTACACATTTCCAGAGCCCAGGAGTCTTCCTGAGAAAGGAAGAGCTGAAGTAGGAGAAACATCACTATACTACTCCATTTACTTAGTGGAATTATCTTCTCCCTCCAGGCTACGTAAAATAAGCATCAGATTAAGAGGCCCATGCTTTCCTATCACAGAATCATTTCCATAACCCATGGCAGCACTTTGAATGCAGCACAGAACACATTTGTGTGTCCCCTTCCACCTCAGCATTTTGCAAAAGATTCATCTCAAGAATATCTGTTTCAGGATTATCAAGGAGCAAAGACAAACAGACAGAAGTGATCTAGCAGCGATACTCGGTGTTCAAAATGGATGACCCTCAATTCTTCTGCAGGAGAAAGTGCCCTAGCACATGCAAGCTTCTCACAATGCTCCAGCTAAAGCATATCTAAGTAACCAAGTGCCCCACCTCACCACAAGAAACACCACCGAAGTGTGTATGTCGCCTCCATTTTGCTTTGTTTGGAGACCTGCGCAGCAGATCCCAGTCTAATTCCATTTAATCCACAAGTGCTATTCAAACAGCTGTTTATATAAAGCGTTGTGTGTACTAGTTAAGAAAAAAGTTTAAAATAGAGTTATTAATTCACTAATTACTGACCTCTTTGGCTAGGAGATTGCATAATAATTTGTACCACTTTCCATAGGCAAAGTAGCTTCTGCTGAGGGGAAGTACATTTGTTCAACTGGCCCAGTTCTCGCTTGGCACGTGGTATATTAAAGCTAGGAAACAATTGCAAAGAAATGGTTAGCATACAGAGTTCCTGTGCAGGATGTCCAAAAGCCAAGTTCTAACTTATTTGGAGCTGAAATGAAGAACAGTATTAAAATATTTCCATCTCTGCTGCAGATGGATTTGCATTTCTGTACCCTGTAGATGGAAAGAGAAGCATAAGAATATAAAAGCAAAGGAGACAACGATCAGCGCAAAGGCTGCCCTGAAGTGACACTTGCAAAGCTTTACTTTCCCATCCCAAAGGAATGAAGTGTAAGAAAAACTTGCTATTGACTGAAGGAACACACTTTTTGGCTGGCCTGAGACCTACTTAAGACAGGATCTCAGTGACTCCTGAGAGCCCATGATCATCTCTTACCTGAACTCAGGCTTCACTCCAATGTCTTTTTGCTGCAAGTCTTGAAGGCTCCTTGTGATTTTGTTGAAAGCAGCATCCTAATCAATAGGAAGGCAACAGGGTATGTTTTTTTTAAATGCATTAGATTAATACAAATAATCTTTAGCAATCAAAAAAAGCCAGCTTACCTCACTTGCCTCAATAGTCCCCACATATTTAAAGACTAGATCATAAATAGCATGGTGTACATACATCTGTAAAAAAACCAAACAGTACTTCAGGCTTGAAAGGGAGAGTTAAAAATAGCTTGCTAATTATTTTCCTTCATTTCAGATGCTTACTTCAACTGCTTGTTTAATCAGATTCATCTGCTCTTCTTGCTTTGCGAGCATCTTCTAGAAAAGGAATACCATGCAAACAGCAAGAGAAAGTTAGATAATGTATTGCTTAAGTAGCTCTGCTAAATGCACAGTCCATAATGTAAGTGTTTACCAAGTGCGAATCTCTCAGAAGATGCTGGAGACATTTGGTATAAAGTGCGCTGACTGAATCCTGGTTGGGAGAAAGGGAGAAAAAAGCACTGAGATTCAGTTTACTCTGACTTGAAGCAACAAAGCATAAATAAGCAAAGAAAGGAAGCCTTCCCTGCCTTAGCAGGGTGCACTACGGTAAGATTTTTAGCTAGAAAAATTGCCTTTACTTAATAGTTAAGATGTGGTAATACACAGTTAGGAAATCTACTTTCTCCCTTCCCACCTTCATCAGCCCTAGGCTACTGTGACATAGAAAAGCTCAATAAGACAAAGATAATTCACTTCAGTGCTTTGAATCTATTTAGTAAATTAAACATCAAGAAGCAAGATACTGACTATGTAGTGGCGGAGGCTTTTCCTTTCATGTTCTTTAAACGTCCTGTAGAAAGATCCTATATATTTATCAAATCTCTCACAGTGCCTTCCCAGGAATCCTCTAACATCCTCAATATTTTTAAGAGAACAGGAGTTTGATGCAGCTGTAGATTCACCTAAAGTGAAAGCCAAGAATTAGCACAGAGGTTTAATACGTACGCACAGGAAAGTACTCTGTCATACACAGCCCACTTGTGCACAATAAAGGTATGGTGAACTGAGTCAGTGCTTTAACCAAAGGACTGCTTTTAATTACAAGAACATAATACATCGCATTGACAGCAGGCTCTTCTGCCTTTTATGTCAAGTATTTATTTGGAATCGCTAAAACTGATTTCACATGCTTTTTTACCCTGGGGTAATTTATTGCCACATGCACAGCTCAATCTGAGTGCAAGTCAAGCTTAAAATTAGAAGAAAAGCACATTACAGTATTGACTGAATGTCCATGCAGAAGTCAGTATGCTCTAAGTGAGCTATAAAAATCCCATCTTTGATTTTTACATAACCTATTCTTTATTTAGATGTGCTTTCTCTGAATGGGAGAGCAAAGATGTTCATGTAAACATTAAACCTAATCCACTTTCCTTCTGAATAAGACAATAGGATCCCTCACTTAAAATTCATATTGCTTTTCCAATTTTTTTTTTCTAGGCAAGTCTTTCATTTGCAATCAAAAGCAACCAACTAATAATAGGCTTAGATCTCATTCATTTCAAATTACTTTTGAAATTACAAATTGCCTCGCTTCTGAAAGACTGCTATACAACTACAATACTAATGGCCAAAAAAAGGAACACCACAAGAATGATTTCTTAGATTTAGATTATTTATAAAATTTAAGCTTGTACGTATGCCATTTTTTCAGAAAAGCTCTCATACTTCCCTCACAGTACTATTTTCACACTCCCCTAGCACTACTTCCCTTTGCCATCATTTGTTTCAAATGGATATTCCTATGTATTTCAGAAGACTAAATGTTTTTATTTCAGGAAAAGCATGTGTTTAAAGAAGCCTCTGTTCCTTTTAATTAGTAAACAGACTGTTATACAAATCCACAAAGAAACCCTGTTACATCCACTGCTTTAACAGCGGCCTTGGAAAGAGGGTTCCAGCTTTATCAAGAGCACTTTCAGTACCAGGACAAAAATTAACACATTCAGCTTAATGACACAGACCACCTCCAGAAGCGCTGCTACATAACTGTGCTATATACAATCTCCAACCACTGAGGAAGTGGTCATGAAAGGATTTACCCTTCCAGCTTTTTCTGCATCCACCTTACATTTAAGACTAAATTCCTTTTCTAAGCAGCCAGCACTAAACTGAGCATTGCTCCAAGTGATGCTGGATCTGTTCTGCAGAGAATTTTTAGTGCTGAGGCAGGGGCACAGACCCTACAAAATTAAGTTTGCCTGGCAGCAACTTAATTTGTTCCAGCAACACAACATCTGCCCCAGCCAGCTAATAAATGCCAAGAGCTTTCCAACAAGTCAATGCTTTTCAGAATGAAGGAAATGTATTAAGCATACACATACTTATTTGCTCATTGTGCAAACAAGACCAAGTTAACACTTCAATACGTACCTGAGCTTTCTGTTTTTTCCAATGGATGAGCTATGCACAATATACTAAAGCTTTCTTCCTTTTCATTGTAAAAGGTTTCCTCAAAAAGAACAGGTACTGAGAGATGGTAATTAAAACCAGTTCCTAAAATGATGAGGTTTCCTTGTATGAAGATCTCCTGAAACAAAAACAAACACCGGAACAAGTGTAAAACTGGATTCTGCCTTGCATAGTTAGAGAATCTTGTAAGACAAGAAAGCACCAGATTCAAGAGATTTTGTGCAGACACAGAAACAGAAACTCCTTTAGTCTACCACGGCTACCTAAACTTTGCTTAACCTGCAGCAAGCAGGTCTAGATGGCCTGCAAACAGGTGCAAGACCTCAGACTGTACTGCAAAATTACAAATAAAAAGTGTGATCCTACACAGCATCACCTTTGGTTACCATGGCTTCCTGCTCCATTAGCCCATTTCTACTCTTACTGCACCGAATTAATACGTCAAGCTCAGATACAACTCCATACCATCATACATTTGTCTTACGTCCTGGTGAATGTGCCTCTGCATACAGTATAGGCAGGCTACTATTTGCTACTTCTTAACTACACGGTAGAGGCCCTTCTGCTACACAAGAAAATCCCTAACAGCCACAAAACACAGACAAATTGACAGACTTGCTCTGCCAAAGCAGTAAGCTGCAATCAGACAGTGCTACCATCTGAACGGGACAACTATTCAGGTGTACGTGCCAAAACACAGCTTTGGCTATAAAGCAGCATATCCAAGAACTCTGGCTTACTGCTTTCACCAGTTAGCTCTAACTCCTAGTTACCTCCTGTAACCATTAGTTCATACTGTCACTCATCAGCTGCAGTGAATTTATTGGCATGTCCCCAAGCTACATTCAGATATCAAAACAGAAATACCTTTCCATTTAAGGTCTGAAAGTTTTCTTCTAGCGGCCTCAGAACGTAGGATTCAAACTGGCAGGTGGACAGACTGTTGCTTGAAAGGCTTCCTTTGCATGGAACCAACACCTAAAAAGTTGTATCATGCTTTAGAGATAAATGCCAGGTATCACCAGCTAACCACCAAGACATTTTGCTATGTAGAGGCAAGCAATTGAATCTGGCTTATAAACATTTACTAGCAAGTATTTAACAACTATATGTGCTTTTGTTTAAATAAATGAACAGAAAATACTGTTGATAAACAGAGTCCAGTGATTAACCTAGAAGTTTCATTTAGTGACTCATCTCAAAAAGGGTGTCAGATGTAGCCAAGCAAACAATGCTAAGAGAAGGAGATAAGGTCTGACATTACTTTGCACTCGTCACCTGAATGATTTAAGATTAGGCAGCTAGTGAAAGTGAAGTATGTTTTCAAACTAAAATGAAAACCCATCAGGAAGAAAAAAAAAACCTAAGATAAGCAACACCTTGGGTCTACTGCACACCAACAGATTGGCAGTTTGAGACAAATACTTAATTAGAAAGCACCACATTAAGAATACAACAAACACAGTGCGTATTCTGGAAAGAGAAGCCTTGTTGTCAAGGAACAGAAACACGAAGCAAGCGGTTCTTTCAGTACACAGCTTTCAGAACTGGTGTTGGAATACAGACAGAACTGGTGAACAGATTTTAACATTTCAACTGATTACCATCTTAAGTAATGCACAAATGAAAGAACTGTTCAATTTAAGAATTGAGTTGCTTATCTTAAATTTTATCATCAGGTAACAATAACCCCTGAATTTAATGGAGTCTCCACACTTAATTTGGTTATTTTGCAGTTAGTCTTCATGCAGATTAGAGGTCTTAAGGACTGGAGTTTTTATTCCAGCTCAGTTTAATGGCTTTATTTTGCTATGTAAAACACTGTCAGAACTTAGTGAGTGTCTGTCCTCCAGGGATTTCAAAAGGCCAATCCCATTTTAAGTTACAAGTGGGAGAATGGGTAACTAGTTCATAACAGAGAAAATAAGCTTCCTGTAAAGTTTAGCAACAACACCAACGTTGACCTTTTACTACCATGCCATATACCAAGAGGTCTGAATTAGTACTTAAACTAAAAGTTGCTCTGGTTCACCTCCAAGTTTTGTAGGCTTGCACCAGTCTTGACATGTGTTGTACAGGCATGACGTAAACACATATAGCTGCTATTTGAAATGCAGCTTTTAAATGTACATATAATAAATGTACTTACAATACCATGGAGTTCTGCCACTTTGCTGCATAGATCAGGACGTCGCTTCTGAATGGCCAAATAAAAGGGATTTTTCAAGATATCTTCATCATACATAGCCATATGGACTTCAGATACTCCAAGATTTTCTAAAATACATATGGAGAATAGTTAATGCATCATACACGGTGTCTGTTAAACCATAATATTTGGGAATACCTAGGAGGCAGTTGGTGTTTCCTTTTAGACAAGAGGACACAAGTTTCAGGTCTTGAAGTAAGCAACCAACGGCAGGCTTAACTAATAAGAGGGTAACCGTAGTTACTCAGAAGTTAGTCAGATTATTTGCCTTTAATACAGATTTCCAATTACATAGTTATCCTCATGTCTCCTTAGGCCTTCCAGGTGTTGGAGTCTAGCAACACACAATACGTCCGGGTAAACTTTGGAGAGGCACAGAGAAGTTAAGATTTAAGTTAAGATATTACCGCTTTGATACACAAGCTAACTTGCACTGCTAAGGTCTAAAACAAGCCAAGAGACACTAACCAATAGCTTATTTATAGCAGATTCTACAGCACCACAGGACTCTGATGTTTTTCAGTTTGCTCATGTAAGTTTTGAGTCACCTATGTAAGGATTACTGATAGACTCTCATCAACAAGGCACACAGATAGTGTAACAGGAACCCTTGTGTAAGGCAATCCTCAACTTTCCAGGGAAATAGAGGTACACCAAGGAGATATGAATATCCGTGTCATAGTTTAAAAAGTCACCATGAAGCACATCATTTGCGGTCATCTCTACGCCCACGGAAAAAGGCTCAATGATCTGAGGTCAGGCTGATGCACAACATTTGGCAAAACAGTGAGAGTGTGACTGGACACAGAAAACCCAGCCCGTAGGCATTGGAAAAGCTACCACCAGATGCGTCACAGAGAAAAGACGATCTCTACAGGCACTAGACCCTCAACCGCTGGCTTCCTCAATTCTGTTCTCTATAAAATACTAACACATCCTAGACATGAGGGCAGGAAGAACCCTAATAGGTCCTTTCTGGAATAACTTCAGAATTATTTTATTCACAAGTAGTGAGATTAACAGGCTTACAAGTGCTTAATTAACTAGTCTGTTGTATGTCTTTTATCCTCATCCAGCTTCCTTTAGGAATCAACACAAGTTGCATGATTTCCCCACGCAATTTCAGCTGTATGTCCTAGGAAAGGGCGAGAGCAGCAGCAAAACTCTCATTTGAGCAAGCCACAACCTAACAGCTGGCTAGGCTAGAATTCCAAGGAAGACCTTAAAATGACCCGTTTACAGTCCAAACATGAATCAGTAACAAATTACTAGTTATAAATCAAGTACCAAACAGGGCTGTATGTACACACATACACAACTTGCAAAATAGTCAGCCACAACAAGACTTATTTTGGAGTCCTACATCTTTTTTTTTGGGTGCTGTACTGCCAAGGACATGAACCGACTAGAGAAGAATCTGAAGCGAGAAATGCAAGAAAGCTCTGGAAACAGGATCCAAAATATGAAATAGCAGTGATGTTTCTGCTAAAGAAACTGCACGAAACAGGTAGGAATTTCCCGCCCCCCCCCAGGAGGATCAAGCTCTCCATGAAGGGCAGCTTTTCCACACCTGTAGAAAAAATAGGCCATAGCTGAAAAGAGACTCAGATTACAGATCAGGAACTCCTTCCAAAAGAGCCAATAAACACATGTTTTAGATTGCTTGGCAAAGCTATCAAGTCTCTTGTGTTGTAAATCTTTAAGAACCTGTTACACAAACCTCTGCTAGAGGTGATAAAGGACATAGTGAGGCTGGGAGGCTAGGTTGTATGGTCTCCCAAGGCACCTTCCCAATCAAGCTTTTGTTCATGTAGTTGGCCTGCTGAGGCATCTTCATCTACCTTTCTGGTGAACTCATGTGCAGTCAAGTGGTAGATGGGAGTGCTATGACCCTCCAAGACAGTGATGAAGAAGATATTAGCATACCACATACTGTGTCAGGGAAAAGAGCACATGGACACAAGAAGGCAACGAAGCATGAGACTGCAGAGACAAAACCGCAGCGCGCACACCTTGCTAATTGCTAGCACTACACTGACCCTTTTTCAGCCTACGAAGTCCAGAGACTTCTTCCCATAACAGGAAGAGGGAGAGAAGAACACATTCCACAAATCCTTCTTACCTAGAAACCTGTGTACAGGTATCACCATCAAAAAAGCTGATAAGCTTTGTCTAGAAAGGAATTTAAAACAACATTTAACTCCCTGGCAAACAGGTGGAAAAGATTTATGGGAAGAGGGGAGCTCTCACAGAAAGCTTATGAATCTTGCTGTCTGTATGACTGATGTAGATCCTAAATCATTGCCAGCACCTGAAAAACAAAAAACAAGTAACTGGCATACTTTAAGAACCACTTCAGTTGACAGACCATCACAGGAGGAGCTTGAAATTACAATCTTCAGTCCCTGGTTCATTAGTTACACACCACAAATAACTAGTTTTAAAACACTTAGTGGCAGCCATGTAGATTTTTTTACTACAGAACTACTGACATGGTTGAATCACGAGCAAAAGCTCCAGCAAGAAGCTGGAAGAAACTGCATTCCAGCATGGAATTACGGCATTTTAGCTCCTGTGATGCAACTAAGATGCCATCAACATGCTGCACCCCAACAAGGAAGCAAAACTTTCTAGTTCTGTCACCCACCTTGAGCAGAAGCAGACTGCGAACTCTGAACCCCTCACCGCAGGCATGTTCCTGCACAGCACAAAACAACCACCACTAGCCAGATTAGTACTGTTTTGAGAATCTCAATTCTCAATTTCCTTCCCTTTTCTCTCCCCCTTACCCCTGCATCTGCTCAGTACTACATTAGTGGATAGCAATCATATCTGATCAAAGTGTGAGTATGAAAAAGAAAGGGTGGAATACTTATTAATTGAAATAATATATTCCTATAAAAATAATCCACTGCATTCTTCAGAGAGACAGAAGTGTGGATGTATAAGCCATCAACAACTTAAGTAATTACAGAAAAACAAAGGACTTGATTCTGTAGACTTAATCTATTTAAGTTTAGTATAGAGTACATTAAAGCCTTCCCAAGTTTTGGCTCAGGCATTTTTGAGATGAAGTCAATTTCTTTCCACCCCAAAAGTTAAATGCATCTGAAAATACTGGCTAATGCATTGCTGTAATTCTAGGAATGCATTAGAATACTCCATTGAGAGTTTGTTGGCAGAACACAATATCCAACTTCAGTCTAATTTAATGGGGGGGGGAGGGAAGCGGAGGGTGGCACCAGGGAGTGGGAGGATACAGACTTACTCTTCTCCTTAGACAGCTTTAGATTTACTAACATTAGAAGAGGAAATATATACAAAGCCTTATGTAGGCACTACCAGAACTGTTAAATGCTTAACAGAAAGACCACTAAAAATTGTCATAAGCATATTCATTATGAAGATTATTAAATTCTACCATGCTGAGCTGCAAAGCAATACACAAGTACTAATGTTACATAAAAGGTTTAAATGGAATCACTTAGGTGCATGGCTTCATGCCTGCAAACACAGGAATAGCTCAAATTGCTGAAAGAACAGAAGCTGGCTGATCAGAGAAAAATAAGCATTATGTTACTACTTTAAAAGAAAATATAGCCTAGAAAAGATTTGGCTGTGTTAAGAGCAGAGTGATAATTCAATGATACAACTAATGGTACAGGGATAGCTGAAGTGAAAAACACACCATGGAATCTAAGCACATCACTGCTTTCTCCAAGACACTGGAAATAAGACCTTATGACCTTCAGTGCTGAAAACTACGAGCAGGATTTAACTGTGACAGTTTATTTTGACATCCTTGGTGTTTTCCTTTAGAGATGGTCCAGTGAGGTACTTTCTACAGACCTAACAGGTTTCAGTTCCTTTTAAGAAGCATTCTGAAATTTAGACAAACAGCCATTAAGGTAGATCGTGCCCTCATTCAAATTACACAACCATTTACTCGTTTCTTGGGCACATCATCATCTGAATGTCCTACCATGCCACTAAGACCTAACATACTGCAGAGAAAACACCTATCATAACACAACTAGGGAGTCTGTGTGCTAACACTTCATAATGTTCAACACTGAACATAAGATTCGGTGTTTTCACTAAGGCATTTTAGTAACACTTTGGCAAAGCCAAGACAGTAAAACAGCTACCAAAACTGGCAAAAATTATTAGCCTGGTTCAGTAACCTGAGATCTCCCCAGGAGAGCAAGCTAGGTACTACACCAGGATGCTAACATCAAGTCTATCAGTGTCCTCTCCAGAGGAGTCCAGCTGCAAAGAAGCAGAATGGCATGTTCTCCAAAAATCTTCAGCACCAGATCCATTAGCACGTCATGGGCAAGAAGCATGAATTCACTGAATTCTACTCGCACAGCAGTACTGTGAAGTCTCACTCCTCCTTAAATTAACACGGTGATGTCAAGTTAATCTTAGCTTGCAGACTCCACAACAGTAACAACTAAGGCTTAGTAAACCAGCAGCCACGTGCTGAAGTGCTCAAACTAAGGAGCAAAATCAAAACAAGCAGCAACATACTGCTCAGAGTAGCAGACAGACCTTTCTGATAAAGTCTGTACACACATTTATCACACTAGTTAGTTGCAGAGATCTGCTGGAAAAAAAAAAAAAGGAAGCAATTGTTCCCCAGATCCAAATTACTTGAATTCTCTTTTTCCTCACAGGAGTGCTTTTTGCAGAGCCCCACTTTTTAGAAAGAACAGCTGAAGCTGAGCATATCTGAAAGCATTTTGCAAGCAAACAGTAATCTAACAGTGGAACTTAACTAGTCTCAGTTCAAATAAAAATCTAGTTACCACTTCAGCCACTGTTTCACCTGCACTATTACCCCTTATATTTATCCCACTTCTGGGCTAAGGTTACAGTCTGGACTTGAGCCCTCAAATCTGCATTCACCTCAAAATAAAAACAAAAGATCCTTTCTCTGTTTCTGAGCAGACAAGAAACCTTACTCCCTCAGAGATGGAGCTGAGCATCTCATGAGAAACAGCTGAGATGTTCCAGTGCACCCTGCCCACCACGAGGGAGCCAAGGAGGAAACAATCTATTGCTACCCCTTTTAAATTCAGCTGCAGTTTGTATTGATTTCATGGAAGTGAGGTAAGTCAGAACAACACCTCTGAGTTATCAGATTAGGGTGGTGCGTTTGCATCAGTCAGGTCAAAGCTTCCTGGCAACCAGAGAAAAACTGTGCCTTATGGTCCCAGAACATCAGTCTGGCAGCAATGGAACAGGGTCTGGAAAGGTCAGCAGCATTCCAGGAAGATGCTTGTTTCTCTCAGCATCTCCCCTTCAGACACACATTTCTTCCACTGAGGACTAAGAGCTGGCACAGGATCGCATGATTTTGATTTTGTCTCTGCCCAACACCCCCCAAACCCTTTTTTTTGGTTTAAAAACTCCCACTCTCCTATCACGGCTCCTGCCCTCTCAGACAGGCAGGAGAGACCCAGAGACCCCACAGCACCTGCCAGAGACCAGGGAGTACCATGCAGATGGGCTTTTCAGTTCCTCAGGCAGCTGCACCTCAAACTCTAACACCGAGCTCATTCTTAAGGAGGAGAAAGAAGGTTCACCCTTTATATTCTATTGGTGTATTTGCACTATTGTTGGACATGGACACAGTCTTACTTGTCTTAGACTTGAGGCCAAAGAACATATTGGTTCATTTCTCCAGAGTCACTACTTCCTTCCTCCAGAGAAAGTACATCTTAAAACGAGTGGCTCATCCTTCAACAGGCAAGCTTCCCACTTTTATCCGGTCACTTCTGCTAATTTTTGCGATAATCTCACTTGTCATTAGCCAAGGATCAGGAACAAGCTACATTCTCCTCTTCACAGCAGAATAGTGACCAGATTCCCAATTCTTGCAGGTTTAGAAATCCACTGGAGGAGCAGCAAAGCTCTTTGGCTTAGCACTACTGCAGCTGCATTAAACCCTCAGGTGGGAAGCTCTGAGCTACTCACAGGCAAGCTCTGGAAGAGAGTGCTGAGTGCTGATCAGTGAACCACAAACAATTACAGGGAACATGTGTAGGGGAGAAACATTAACAGAAAGTACAAAGTTCCCAGAACAGCTTCTCAAAAAAGGATGCTTCCTCTAGCTTAGTGAGCAGGATTTAAGGGCACCACCTCAGGCACGCACATGCATTTTTTTGGAGGGGTTAACAAGAACAAGGAGTTGAAATACGAGGATAAACAGCATTTTACTTAAGCCACTTACAATCCTTTAGTTACTGAGACAAGACAGTGGTATAACAGAGTGCAGCAGGCCTGAACACTGTACCACTGAGATGTGGGTCACAGAGTGTAACGCCACGTCTTGTCTGCAGAGTTACAGCCCACCACTGTTCACTGCACACCACGTAAGGTTGATACCAACTCCAAAAGATGCAGCAAGTCTGTAAAGAAACCAAGTATGTAGGGTCACCCAGCACAGGCCACCCACAAAAACAAGGGCTGAAGCCAGCCACCCTGTGCCCCACGTACCTTAGTTCAGATTGTCCTTGGACCAGACAACTGGACAGGAGTGAAATCTATTCTCTGTGCACCTCAAATAGGAAAACCAAGTCCAGCACTAAGCCTTACCTCATCACTGTAAGAAACTTAAACCATTACTAGAATATCTAGCTATGAAAAACAATGTAGTTATGCTCTGATCCCTGAAGGGATAAGGTTACAGTCTTGACCTGAGCCCTCAAATCCACCCTCTGAGTAAGGGCTGAGACTAGAGGGAGGTTGGAACAATTCAGCAGGTAAATTCTTCCAACTAGCAAAATATGTTATTCTAACCACCACTGCTGTCCTGATGCTACAGAATGTGCCATATGCCAGTCTGAAATAATTAAGAGCCTCCTCACAGTGAACACCATGCCAAACATCAGTCTAGCATTCTCTCATGATATAAATTAAGATTCTTACTATGGATCAAATCCTCCAGCCACTTCACCAGCAAAATGCTTAGCAGAAAGCAAATCACAGAATAGTTACTGAAGGAAGCTGCATAATGTTACCAGGGGAAGGGAGGAGGTTGATGTCCTGTTTCATTGTCACTGTATCCTATCCACATTTTCCTTCCTCATTTCACAGTGGCTTCAAGCTTTTCCAGGCCACAGCAGTCAATATATCAAACTCAGTCTGTGAGCTTGCTCCAAAAAGCAAACTCCTCAGGCAAGGCTTACCAACCATTAAAAAACAGACTTATTTACCTAAAATTATACTTAATAGTCTATAAAAATGTGGATATGGCATTTAACAAGTAATGATGTTCAAGAAGCATCACAGAATACTTCGCAAAGAATATGGTCATTAACACCTACTGCGAGAAAGCCTTTGCCCAGAACCAGGAAACACATTTCTCCTACTACTCATTACACTGTTTCCCAATTCACTTATAAGGTTTTTTTACTCTCCATCATAGTAGTTTTCCCGGGACAATAGTTCCGTTAGCACCTTGTCTGAAAGCAGCATCAAGATTAGGATTTTCAGAATATCAGGCCTGTCTGACAAACTACAACTGAAGTTTAAGTTACCACAATCCACCTGAATTGGGCAATTGCACGCCACTGAACTTCAGTTATAACTAATCTACCCAACAGCCTCTTTCTTCCCACATGACACACCTAAAGATGTATTTAGGCATTATCTGATACCGATTACAACCGCTGCCACCTTCAGGTTTAAGTAGTCATATTTTACTGAGACAACATGCCCTTCCCCTACTGTTCAGCAACTTTCAGAGGAGCAGTTTCAAGATTCTGATGTGCCACATCGAATAGAAACTTCAGTGATATGTAGCAGACTTTAAAATCCCCCTACTATACACACACAAATACGCATATTTTAGTTAGCAATAAGCTTAACACTTAAGTCACACAGGACTCCAGATTCAAACCCTGAGCTAATCCTTTTTCCACCTGACTGATTAAGCAATTATAAGACTTCATTTATAATCAGGTCAAAATCATCCTGTGTTTTATTCCCACAAGGAAACGGGCATTATTGATTCACTGCTTCCAGCACACATTGGTAGAGTTACTCCATTTCCTCTGTAGTAACTTGACAATCTACAGAAGTTATAAGGTAGTTTCCTCAACAGGTGGCAACTTGCAGCAGAAGCTACATATGGCTTGGAATTAAGGCCAAAATTAAGGCATAGCAAACAAACAAAAAAAAAAAACCACCACATGGTCAATATAGGCCAAGCTGCAAAAGGAACACAGTCCAGACAAATCTCTGCAGGCCGGGCTCAGCACCACGAAGCCAGGCTGCCTGGACTCTGCTCCCCGGGGCAGGTCACTGCTCCCCGCAGACACCACACAAAGCGGGAGGGGCAATGCTCCCCCTCCTCACGGGAGTACAACTTTCCGAGTCACGGCAGCATCAGAACGCCACCGTTACCCACGCAGGCGGGTGGGTACGTTACAACACGAGTTCTCTCCAAGCCCGCTTGGCACGGACGCAAGGCGTGCGAGGGACGGCACGGCCCAGGCCGCAGCGCTCCCCAGGATCCGTCCTGCTCCAGGCGGCCCCGGGGTGGCTGTTGGCACACCCGGTGCCCACC
>NW_010225607.1:0-39118 GCF_000690775.1 Eurypyga helias | reverse complement strand
TCAGAGAGAGTAAGTTTGCCCCGAGGCTAAAAACGTGTTACCGAAAGCCTTTACAGCGAATGTCGCTGTTGGGAGCGAACAACTCTCGGTTACAGGCAGGGATGGCCGGTTAAAAGGGAATTCTGGTTTGGTATCTGCGGACTGTCCCGTGCACGTAACGTTAACCTGACACCTACTTAACTGTCTCTTTAAACCTGTGTGAAATGTGACTGAACCTGTACCCGGAGGAACCAGATAGGCGGCTGCTCTGCCTTTTGCTAAAGGGCAACAAACCAACTCGCTTTGGTCTGTGGAAACCTGGGAGCTCACCTGCCAGCTTGCTCTGAAGTTGCTGAATTAGTTTAATCTGTTGAAATAAGCTTTGCAAATTTTCTAGAAAGTCCTAATGAGTTTTCTTAAAGTTGTGCTGAATTAGGTCACCTTTTCAGGCCAGGGACAGTGCTGTCCGAAGTTGTGCTGGCGTTGTAGCAGCCCAGAGGCAGGCTAACCCGGGAGGGGCCGATCCAGTAGATACGCAAGGTGTTAGTCCCCAATAAAGGTGGGAACTACTGGGAAAGCCTTATTTAAAATACAAGGCCTTTCACTCTTTTTCTGTCAATTGCAGAAAAGATTCAGCTGTCTGGTCTGAAGGAGCCTTGGAAGCAAAGAAGAGGGATAAAAGGGACGTTGTTATGTCTGCAGCTAATGAAGAGGATGTTTGTAGTCATGTGAAAGTGGTGGTTCGTGTCCGTCCAGAATCTCAGAAGGAGAAAGATGGCAACTTCAGCAAGGTCGTTCATGTTGTTGATCAGCACATATTGGTCTTTGATCCGAAGGAGGAAGAAGTCAGCTTCTTTCATGGGAAGAGACTGACCCACAGGGATATTAATAAGAGAGTAAAGAAAGATCTTAAATTTGTGTTTGATGCTGTTTTTGCTGAAAGTTCATCCCAGTTGGAAGTTTTTGAACATACTACTAAAAGTCTAGTTGATGGCTTCTTAAATGGATATAACTGCACAGGTAACTTTGCTATTTGTCTTCTTCAATTCAAAAATTTTGCTAAATACGTCGGTTTCTACTATTGCATCTGGCTGCTGCAGAGACCTTAAAAAAGGCTGTTATAAATGAAGCATTTTGTTTTAATTTATAGATACGAGAGGCTGACTTTTTAGCTTATGGAAGTTAAGATAGCTCTATTTTTTGAAAACTTTTTCATGTTAAGGTTATGATAGACTTCGGAATTTTATCTGAAATATGCATGCTTATGAGGAGAGTCCTCCAGAAAGTTATTCAACCAGGCATTGTACCACTGACTGTGTGGTGGCCTGCTTTATGAACTCTCTTTAAGAGCTTTTTTCAGTTGGACAATGGAATATTGTGGGGAAATCAAATGCCTTCCTGCAGTAAGTTGATGGCTTAGGTTCATGAGAGTAATCAAATAATGTTTCCATGTAAATTTATAGTGAACAAATTTTGATCTGAAAAATAAAAAAAAGTAATTTTGAAATAGCTTTCTGATTATAGCTGTTAAAGGGCAAGCCTAAGTAAGAAACTTGATCAGTTTATGAAAACAGCTGTGCAGAATGAGAGGCGTGTGAATGTCCATTTGACTTTTACAATCCCGATTAGCTCACTGGAATAAAGTGCATCTCTTTGCTTTGTTGTTGTTTTTCTATTTGTGTGTGTGAAAATTCAGTGTTTGCCTATGGTGCAACAGGAGCTGGAAAGACTTATACAATGTTAGGTTCCCCTGAAGATCCTGGAGTGATGTATTTAACCATGATGACACTTTATAACTGCATGGATCAAATAAAAGAAGATAAAATATGTGATATTGCTGTCTCATATTTAGAGGTAAGCCAGTTCATGTATTTGGTGTGCTGCTTTTAATAAGGAATATTTTTATAAATAGACAAGCTGGTTTTGCCTTCCCCCAGTCCTTTCAGAGGCTTTGCAAAATGTGTCCCTGATAGGAACGGAACTGAACTATGCTCCACAAGTTTGGTGTTAGGCACCTGTTACTATTTTACAGAAGGCTTCCCCAAAAGGACAGTCTCTTCTAATATGTTCACTAAACATTCTAATTATGGCTGTCTTACTGATCAGTTATGTCCCTCTGAACACCTGTTGATGTGTCCAAGAAAATAACTTTTTGGGGACATATTTCAGGACTTCACAATGAAATACTATCAATGCTGTGAAACCAACAAAATGATAATCCCTTTTTGATGATTTCTTTTTTTTTTTAAAGCTTTCCATTTATTTCATTTGTCTAAGTTATGGTAAAACTACTTGAATTAGAGCTGCTACGCCAATGGTTAGCTCTTGACAAATACTTCTTTTGTTCTTTGCTGTCACTGTCTCTTTTTTGCATCACAGTTGTGTTCTTACAAGTAGCTGTCTTGTCACTGCTGTCAGGCAGTGGTAGTCAAATCAGTAGCTTTTGGGCCCCTCAAAGTCTTAATAGAAGAATAGTTAATATTTGGGGGAGGGAGAAGGAGGAGGGAAAAGTTTGCTTTGCCACATGCTATTTCAAGTACTTCCGTAGGCTGAGAAAGAAGGTGTTTGAGAGTTTTAACAGGAGTACATATGGGTTAGGAAATCGCACTGAACTACGGATTATGAGGTGTAACAGAGGACAACATACGCTTTGGATTCATGCTTGCTGCCAAGGTGTTTTTAAAAAAAGTTTTAAAACTTTTTTTTATGAATGAGTAAAGAATACTCAGTAGGAGAGTGTGACTCTAACTTCAGTAGCTAAAAAAATCAGTTTTTAGTAACTGAATATTTCAAGCTTTGTATAGGAATAGTGTTTAACAAAAATTCTACATACTGAATATGTTACTTTGTCTTAAATTATTAAAAAAGACTGTGATTTCTGGTTAGTTGAGTTTTATCCTGTCAAGTATGGTAGGATAACGTTATTAAAAGCTTTTAAACTCCCTTTTAAAGGTCTACAATGAACAGATCCGTGATCTGCTGGTGAACTCAGGACCTCTGGCTGTTCGTGAAGACTCCCAGAAAGGGGTGGTAGTTCAAGGGCTAACATTACATCAGGTATGTAAATAGATACTGAAATTTAGGGAAATAGCGAAGTTCCCATTGATCTGTGAAAGTTGTATGCAGCTTGGTAATTTCCAAGTGGGCTTTTTTCTGGCCCTGGTCACAAGTTCCTTAGAATAATTAATTAGGTTTGGAAGTTACTAAAGCATGTTGTGGAGAAAAAGCTAATAGTCTTGAGTATAAATGGATAAAAACATTCAGTCCTTATAGTTGAAAGGGTACCATTGGTTTCATGCTCATCCTCAGGTTTTGGGAGATTCATTTTTAGGCTAAAACATCTTAACATTTATTAAAGAAATTTGTGGCCTTCAGTGCCATCTTAGCGTTCTACACCTCTGCAACATCTCATGTTTTGTTTTTTTTTAAATAACCTTGCTTGTAAAATGTTTTCTACCCTTAAAGCCTAAATCGGCAGAGGAAATCCTTCAAATGCTGGATTTTGGAAATAAAAATAGAACACAGCATCCTACAGATGTAAATGCCTCCTCTTCCCGGTCCCATGCAGTCTTTCAGGTAAGATGATATAGCAGATGTACAATAGTCATTACTGTGAGTTGTAGCTGTTGTTTAAATTTTTAATACAACAGAAACTTTTTCAAAACTGTGTTGAACCTTAGTCTGGGTGAGGGGAGATCAAGGTTTTCTGGTTTACTGTTCTTGTTTACTTCTTATTCCTTGTTAAGTATGTAAAGGTTCATAGTGACTATATTTAAAAAAAAATATTTCAAAGAAAAGCTCTCTAGTCCAATTGTTTGAACTACTATCCCTTAGAACAAATATATGTTCTGTGAAACTGTAATTCTGGGCTATGAATGTGCTTTGATATTGTAATTTCATAAACTGAAAGTTCACGGGTTTTCTGAATGCTTTCTGATTTTACTATGTTGCTCAGCATTTTTCTAGGAAGAATATTTTTTGCAGAATGCAGTTGTACATCTGACTATAAACTGAGAGTCTCAAGTAGTACTTTCTCATCCTGCTTCTATTAATGTTTATTTTGCATTATAGTGATTTATTAATTTTCTTGTAAGTATCAAGTTCTAGAACAACTGAGTGGTTTATACTGTCTGTAAATATCTCCATACATATACTTGCATCATCAAAAAGAAATGCTGTTTTTTAGTGTCTATGGATCAGTTTTGCACACTGTGTACAAATCTGTTAGAACTTCAGGCTTCTCCAAAGATTGATGCTGTTTGGTAATCACCACCTTATCCTTTCGACTCCTCAAACACTATCTGTGATATTTCAAAAAGTAGTATCTAAATATGAGTCTTGTTAGCAAAAACTTCTTTTTTCTGCTTGTTAGTGCACGCTGCAAAGCACGTTATCTTGTATTATTTATATGTCGCCATTCTAGGCTACAAAATATTAAATCAGATTTGAATTTTGGTCCTTCAGTTACAACCAAACTATTTAACTGTTAAGCAGTTCCTAACTGTATCAGCAGACTTAGTCAATGCTTAATAACTACAGCCAAAAGAATGTATTTTGGCATAGATGATGGCGATGCAAGTAGCTGCGAAGTTAGCTCTCCAGAGCTTTGTCACTACTAATGAGAAAAGGGGTTAAAAACTGGCAGTAAATGTGTTAAATTCTTCTAGAATATGTAACAGAGCAAAAGTTGTTCCCACTCTAGAAACTTCTACATTCTCATATACCTTAGGCTTGTGTTCTTGAAATTGCCCTTCCAGGTTTTCATTTCCCCTGAGGTCTTGCCTATGGTTATACATTTAAGGCAAAGACTTCCTAAGAAGTTGTTCAGTTTGAGCTGCGCTGTTGCGTATGTGTGCTGCCTTTAATAAGGCACTGAGTGCAGTGCCACAGACTGAGATCAGAGTGTGAACTGCTGACTTGTGTTTCTTTCCTTGCTGGGCTGGAGTGTCTTACCACCCTCCTTCCCCTTTACTTCACAAGAAAGAGCTCTTGGTTGTCTTATCTTGGCAGGCTTTGCTTTCTTCTCAGTTTGTTTCTAAAAGTGGCAAGCAATTAAATTATGTAAATGCTGCAGACCCATAGATCTTCAACAAGAAGACAATTCTGTGAACAGGAATGCTGGGGAGTTTGTCTTCTCCAGCCTACACTTAATATTTATCCTGGTAAATTGATCTCACTGTAGATAAAGCTAACTTGTTAGCAGAAGTTGCATGTTCACCACATACAGGTATGCTGATTTTGTCAGTGTAGTTTATCTTACTGCAATTTTGCTTGAATGTATGACCAAAAAGTGGATGGGTATACTTAATCAGACTTACACTTTGCTTTAAATTCATCATTTCATGCTATTTCCAGTTTACAGCAAAAGTGAACCAAATCTGATGTTTTCAGGCGAGAGGGTTTTTTTTACTCTCTGGCAGTATAAGTAAAAACAATGAAAACAAAGATCCTCTCATATCTGGATACTACAGGAAGAGCAAATATATAATTTCTCTCTGTGTGTATATGTGTATAATATGTAAAAAACATATACAGGATGCAGTTTGTTTGCGATGCCCTGAATGAGAACTGTCATGTTCAGTGGTTTAAGTGCCTTTCTTGTGTTCTAAAATGAACAAGCTTTGTTTCGTGTGTGCACATATTATATACACACGGCAAATTGGTGTGATGCACGAGAGTCCAAACCACAATCCTTTGAATGTTTACAAAATACTGTTACAGTAAGCATCTGCCTTTAAAAGGCAAAAAGCATATGCTGTTGCAGCCCTGAATGATTTTTCTCTGAGATCATTATTGTTGTTGATATAGAATTCTTAAGACTGCACAAACTAGTGTGAACATTTTTGCCTTTGAGCTTAAGGTAACTGCCAAAGTAATTTCTGGACTAATCTCTGTTCTTTCTGTTCTTCTGTGGCCCAATAGCAGCAGTGGCCAGTAGCCTTCCTTGACTGTGTAAAACACACTGGCTGCCTCTTAGCCAGTCTCCATATGCAGCTGCAGGCAGTTAAATGGCATGCTTGATTGAATGCAAATTCATGGACAAATGTCTACATGTTAGAACTTTTTCATGAAGGAAAAGACCTTTCAATGTGAAGATGAGGCAGTGCCATGCCATGGCTGAGAGTATGTTCCGCTGTGCACTCAGCGTTTAGTCCCAGTACGCAGTTTGCTCACGGGCTGTCAGACTGATTCTGTTAAGGATACTGTAGTTAGCAAAAACTTTCTCTGCTGTTCTTTACAATATTCCTAAGCCAGTTAACTCCTGTACAGAGATACTCATGAATGTTTGAGTTTATTTTGTATTTTGAGACGGTCTAGTGGTCAATAAACATATTTAATTGCTTTAGCTTAAATGTTAAGTGCACAATCTATTGGTAGAAGTCATTGTTTTGTTAGACAATTGTATCTTGACTGTGTGATTTGTATAAATATCTCCTAATACTGTATGTTCTCAAGGAAAAGATAAGCCAGTGAATAAGCCAGCCTTTGAATAGCCTGTTCACAGGCTATTCACACATTGAACAGTGAATGGGTCTTAAGCCCTTTGCGCAAAGTGACTATGCTTGAGAGGAGGGGAGGATTACATCATTTATTTAGGAAAACGCGTGTATATAATAAATCCTTAATAGAAATGCTGCATCTGCATTGTTGTACTTGAAAGGAATATTATTGTTCCTAACTAGATTGGTCCAATGAGTGCAACTGGAAGTTTAACAGATTTTAATTAATGTGTACTGGTTTAAGCTAAGAAGATTCACAGCAGTCTTTTTTAAAGTGAATTCTTAGATGCTCTACTTGATGTGCTTATTAGCAGTGTTGGCATCTGTAAGAGGTAATTACAAACTAGTCAATTAGTACTACAAGGAAGCACTGATGTCAGTTTCTCAGCTATTTCCACAAATCTGTGACATGCTGCAAAATGTCTTACCTGCTTGTCCTTTATTGCCTCTTTGGTTCCATAGATATAAACGATGAGAAATCCCAATGCTGTCTTGATCCCTCTTCATTTTTAAGTTTTCTGTTAAGAGTTGCTCTTATTTGTAGAGATCAGTTGTCTTTTATGCTGGCTTTGTTTTTAACTGTATTGCAGCAGGACACTTTCTGGAACTGATTCAGTAGTAAAAGTCTTGGCCTAGGATATTCTGAGCTGATTTTAGAGATGCAAGTTTTGCCTTACAGTTCCATCTGTCTTAGGTTTGAAATCTTTATCTAGGTCAGGCAATTACTGCATCTGAAAGTAAAAATCCCAATTGCCATACTGTTTTATTGAAAGTGTTCTGCTGACGGACAAAGAAATAGGGAAGATTCTGCTTTGGGGCATTTCCTGTATCTTTTGAATTTTTATAAAAGCTTGAGTCATACAATGTAGTTTGGCTGTTGTTCCACCTTTCCTACTTTACTACTGGTAGTTACTGGGTTCTGGTAGAGCTACCAGCCCAGATAGCTACTTTACCAAGGTAAATACAAGGAAGTGGCTTTTTTCTCTTCTTTTTTTTTTTTTCCAATATTATACTAGAAATAGTGCAACAGAACTTACTTTGATACAGAAACATGTCTTTAGTATAAACATACCTTTTGTGGCAAGTCCATAAGAATTTTATTCAGTCCCAGTACTTGCCAATTTTTCTCTTACAAATTCCTGTGAAGACTTCATTTCTCATCCACAAAGCTTAAAGCTACAGAACTTGTGAGATACCGTCTTTATTTGTCGATCGCCTCCTATGCATGGCAATTCTTTCCCAATTCACTGTCTAAAAGTGCGTTCGTGACAGTGTCAGAAACCGTTAGCCTTACAGACAGCAAGGCACTCAACACAGAAGGAAAGTGTTTTACCTAAAGTAAAAGCCACCTAAGGGTAACTGTAATTCTTATTGACTGTATAAATGCTCTGATTATACACTTCCTCATAAACTTGAAGAAAGAGTACTTTGACAAACACAAGGAAGCAAAGGCATTTAGTTCCGTGTATATCTCCTGTAGAGTGAAAATTTCAGGAAAAAAGGGATGTGGTGGAACCGATGGACTCAGAGGCTTACAGCTTTCTAAACACCCTGGAGTACTATGTACTTTTACAGCAGTAAATGAGTATTGTTCTCATATTAATGGTAGTTAAGCTATGTAAATCACCAAAAGCCCAGTCTTTTTCCTGGTTTCCAATGATAATTTCTGCAAAGGGTTGTTACACTGTAGAAAAAACTAACTGCTTAGAGTAACAGACTGGTTAGTGGTTACTTTTTAACTATTTTCTATTTTTTATTGTAGATTTATCTAAGGCAGAAAGAAAAAACAGCTAGTATTAATCAAAATGTTCGCGTCGCCAAAATGACTCTCATTGACCTGGCCGGATCTGAACGCGCCACTGCGACAAATGCCAAGGGGGCTCGTTTTAGAGAAGGAACGAATATTAACCGCTCCCTGCTAGCTCTCGGCAATGTTATTAATGCTCTGGCAGATCCAAAGGTATGTGCTGCTTTCCCATGCAATCTTCACCTCCTAGTGTTGTGAAAACTTTGTTTTTTAACAGGTAAGCTCTCATTGAGTAATGGGGATTACACTGAAGCTTCTTCCAGCATCGTTTTCCTTTTAAGCTTTTCTTGTGCACTTGCACTATCCTATCTGTGATAGCTGAAAGACAATCCCAATGGCAAAGAGTTCTCAGAGTGCAGCTACTAAGGGTGGTGTCAAAGATGAATGTACCTGCTTTTCCTACCCACCTTTTTCAAAATCAAGCATATAGCTTGCATGAATAAATAAATAGCCTTACAAGGACAAATATTTTTCTAGATAATTATGCCCTTTTCTCTTAGGGGGAGGAGGCTTTTATAGGAGAAAACAACAGTTATCCAAAATTGTTCTTTTTTGTTCTTATGCATGTCCCCACACACCCTGTTGACAGTATTGAGTTGGTCTCCTGATCTGGTTCACTAGTGCAAGGGAAGGAGTGGGGACAGTTGTATGGGAGAAAGACAAAACCTCTTGGACTATTGCCACAGTCAAGTCCATTGCCTAACAGCTACAGCCTTTATGTCCTTCTGGTTAGCTAGTAACTATTGCCTAGAAATATGCCAGGGGAACGGTATCATTTGATATAACGAATGATAATAGGAAGAATTTCTTTACTTTGAGGGTGGCAGAGCACTGGAACAGGCTATTCAGAGAGGTGGTGGAGTCTTCTCTGGGGATATCCAAAGGCAGCCTGGATGTGTTCCTGTCTAACCTGCTCTAGATGAGCCTGCTTTGGCAGGGTGGTTGGACTAGATGGTCTCTGACAGTCCCTTCCAACCCCCAACTTTGTGATAAGGGCTTTTATTTGCCTTCCTGGTGCCACACATTCTCATCACTACCTTGTTGGAGTGGGCAGAATCTAGAATCTGTACTATTGAAGTAAGGAAGTTTATGTAGATGTGATCAGAAAAAAAAAAGCTTCACAAAACAGAGGTTTGCCTGGAAAGGTGGAGGAGTCTCCATCCTTGGAGATACTCAAAACCCAACTGAAGATAGTTCTCGATAGCTTGCTCTAGCTGATCCTGCTTTGAGTGGAAGGGTTGGACTAAATGGATCTTGATATGTCCTTCCCAACTTCGATTATTCTGTGAACTGGAAGTAGTTCAGTGTAGTCTACCTCTTCTGTTAGTTGCCCACATAACAAAAATAGTTGTTACTTATCCGGACATCAGAAAGTAACCTGGCTAATACATGTGTTATAAAGGTATTAAACAGTTCCATGACATTTTAAACCATTTGAGATGTATGTATAATTTTGAGAAGAATGGCTCGTGTCAAGGAAAAGTTCCAAGGCTGTTTTCCCATGTTTTGTGACATTGTTGAAATTTTCACCTGACTTCTAGGGAGGTGACTATTTATAGCACAGTGGACTAATCCATAAAAATGCATATACCTCTTTCTAGAGCAAGAAACAGCACATTCCTTATCGAAACAGCAAGCTTACTCGTTTATTGAAAGATTCCCTTGGAGGAAATTGCCGAACAATAATGATAGCTGCTGTTAGTCCATCTTCCATGTTCTATGATGATACATATAATACTCTCAAGTATGCAAACCGAGCAAAGGATATCAAGTCAGCTGTGAGTATGTTGGTATTGATCTTCTGTCAATGTATAATAATAATGTAGTATTATGAGAAGGAGGGTTACTACTTTTATAAGATTATAATTTCTTTTACTTTCATCTCAATTTTGTTCAGTTACCCCTTCTTTCTTACAGTAAACTCTTAATCATATCTTTATCAGATGATGATCTGACTGATAGATTAGTAGAGTAGATACTAGTTCTGGCCTAAAAAGAGCATAGCTTCATTAATGGATTTATGCTGCCAGTCTGAAAGAGCTTGTTTTGTGAGCGTCAAATTCAGAAATAGTCCTCAGCTGGAAGAATTCACAGCCAGTTTCAGTAACTTACTGTTACTTACAGAGAGAACTGTAAAGCATATTAAAGAAATGTCTGAACAGTTGTAACAAACCTGGACTGGCTTTTGCACAGGTAGAATTCAGCTGGAGCCAAGAAGTGGGGTGTCCTGTTTTCTACTCTGTATTATTCTGATTTCTTTTCATAATCCTTTGTGTTGCAACTCCTAAATTCTTTTATGTAATATGGGGTTGACTGTAGCTTCCATTTATTGCATACTTAAAGATAGTTTTTATCATAAAATGTGTGAGAGACATTAAACAATAAAACTAGTCTGAATAAATATAAATTTGTGCTTGCACATGTAAATTTATTTTTATTGTTCAGTGGGGGGAAATGACATGTCCATGGCTATGCCACAGACTACTGCAAAAGCTGAGAGTAATGTTTGTTGTGCAAGTCAGGATTTCATTCATCCCTTTGCTTGTAATACAGTGCAGGGATAGATGTGTAGCACTAATACACAGTTTATGTATTATGCAGAAAATCATGAAGGAACTTACTTAAATTCTAACTTATGTTTTTTTAACAGCTGAAGAGCAATGTTGTTAGTTTGGACAGTCACATAAGCCAGTATGTTAAAATTTGCGATGAACAAAAAAAAGAGGTATGAAAAAAATCTACTATTAAGTTTGAAAGTTTAATTGTTATAATGTTGAATTTAAAAATATCTATGGGATTGAACCTATAAGGTAATATTGCCTTAATTCTCCCCTTCAGTCTTTTGAAGTAAGATAGATGGTTTGTATTCCAAGAGGAATATCACGTGCTGCCATTTGTAAAGCTTTTCAAGACAGCACAGAATGAGAAGTTTAAAAAAAAAAATATTCTGACTGAAAGGTACCTTTTTTGGTTTAGATCCTAATGTTGAAAGAGAAACTGAGAGAATACGAAGAAAAGCAAGCAAGCATTCCTGAAAATCATGCTGCAGTACTTTCAAACAACCAGCAAGTGGAAATGGAAAGGTAAATTAATCGCATTATGATCTTGCTTCAAAACTGGAGTTTGCATCACTTGTAAAAGCATTTGTAAAACCAACTTGCTCTTTTCCAGTATTGGTTTTCTCATTTTTAACAATGCTTTACTCAAGCTAGGTGTGGCTTTGCGTAACTTAGCACTTCTTTTCAGAACAACTTGGTGGTGGATTTAAAACAAAACAACTATTGTGTACTTGAGGAAGTATCCTGATGTTAACCTTCTAGGCAAATTATTCGGTAAAACAGGGCAAGATTCCACAAAGCTTGCATAACTCAGTCTGACATAACAATTTGGATCAGTGGTAAAGGTCTTGTATCTGTAGTTACTTTCTCAGGAAGTATTTACTAAATTGACAGAAGTGCAGCAATGGCAGTATTCTGTGGATTATATTTATTCTCATCAGACTTTCATTAGAACTACTGATATCAAGAGTGTGTTATGGTAGGGAATTGAATGTTAAAGTTATGAGCTTCATTGGTGTGCATGCTCTTTTTAAAATGCTTATGTGCTGAGTTTTTTAAACCTTATCAATAGCTTTATTATTGTAAGAAGGATATTTCTTGGGGAAGTCGGATATTTTTGTCTCAAGGCTACTGATGTTATTCTGTATTAACATGCTGGTGTGAAATTCTACCATTCATAACACAAAATTTTAGGACAAGTGTTCTACAAAGCTCCGGAGCTCTGTAGGGCTAAGGAAGTTCTTTTCTACTACCAAAAGTTAAAGAGTTCATAGAAAAATAACATCATTATGGCACTATCAACAATCAAGATTATTATAATGTAGTTTTTCAGAAAAACTCAAATCAAATGTCTCACTTGAAGGATGATAGAACTCCATCTTGCAGGACACTTAAAACCTGGGCAGAGTCCTTTTATAATAATAATAACAAAACCCTTTTTCTGATAGAAGTTTATAATCTTAACCCAAAAGATGTGAAAATGCCTTACAAGTAAGAGTTACTATAGTTTTAAAGGTATGTTATCAATAAACTGGTCTGTTATAATCAAGATATGTTTTGGGGAGGGGGACAGTAGACATGTTTACAAGTCTCTCTTTTAGTAACTCCAGAACCATGTAACCAAACAGAACAGAGTCTCCAATTTTTATATAATGCATGAGACCGTCAATTTCTAAAGGTGCTGTTTCTTCTCACAGTCCGCTTTAGTTGTTTCAGCAGTGAGGGGTGGGAGGGTACACACACATGGCAGGAAGGAACATATAAATGCTAGCTTTCAGCAAAGCTACTCATCAGGTCATTTTTGTGGGCATACAGAATGTAGTTTGCATAAATGACAGCAACTGCTGGCAGATACTACTGCAATAGTACCCTACTTGCAAGGTTTGAGAGGCAAGAACTTGAAGCTCTTCTTTGCACAAAGGACTTAATTTATGCCTGTAGGTTCCTTACTTAATTTTACATTTCTTGGTCTCTTCTTGGTGATGTTCCTCTGTGTTTTCTGATGTGACAGGCTCTCATGAGAGCACACAAAAAGCAACAAATTAAGATGTGATGTATGAATTTGTTGCAGAAGTCAATCTATTACATAAGAAGGTTATGTCTGGGTGTGAAAGTCTTTCTGGATCTGTCTGCATACATCTCATCACATATATCTGAGAATTAGTTGCCTAGGTTTATTCATTTTTATTGGCCCTTTAATTGTGGTATCTTTTTAACATGGAAAAACCTTCTGAGGTGCAAGTAAAAACCCATTCAAAGCAAAAATGCTGCCTATCTGAGGTTCATTTTACTGACATTCCAGAGGTTTCAATAAACCTCTCATTCAGGTTATTTAAATTTCATTTTCAAAAGAAGTATAGGTTTTTAAGTTAGGTTGATAGTTCTGACAGCCTTCCTGCATATCTTTGCACTGTAAGTCTTCAAGGTTAATTTAATTTCCTGTGATTTGCCCTGTATTTCATTCTATGTGTGTGGGAAGAATCAGTGAAGGGCAAGGTCTCTGAAATGTTTTTACAAAATGCTGGGCATACTCTATGCTGTTTGTTGGTCAGACAGAGTTTGGGTTTTAATGTTCTAGAATATCCAGACGCATATGTAAGCCTACCCCATTCCCTCGAGATGTCAGTGATGAAGTGGCTGTTGCATTCTCTTCTGCCTCATATGGATCCTGTCAGGTTCATTCTACTGATAGTGTGGGTAATGACTTGATTTCTCCCATATTCATTCACAAATTTTGGGGATATTCTGCTGTCGTCTTCCTTCTGTTAGTGACAGGATGGAGAGCATTAACCACAATCCTGTATTTCAGTCCAACTACCCGTGACTTTTGCTTTGCTGTTACCTCAAAGAGGTCCACTGATTACCGCACTTCTCCTTAAATTGCTCCCTCTGTCTACAGCTTGGAGGTGCATTATCTGCCAGCCCTTCAAGTCTTGAGCCTATTGAGATAGACAGTGGATGCTGTCTTGGGACCTCTTTGAGCTCTAAACTCATGAGCCCGTGAGCTCTTTGAGACTCTTTGAATAGTTCAGAGAGTTCACACCTGGATATGCCTACGGGATCGCTTTGCCATTTTTAGGGGATGTTGAACATAAGCGCGCTTCTATTCTTACGGAGTTACTGTCAGAGTGAGTCCAGCTCAAGGCAGGGGCTTTGCAAAGGTGTCTATACTTGACGCTGTAATTGGGGCACTGATTATAAGTACACAAAGGGTTGATTTACTGGTAATGGTTCATCACAATGACTGTACATAGCATCAGATTCTGCAGCCCCTCAAATTATGTGTACAGTTTTACTGGTACGGAAATTGCAAGAGGGGATTCATCTTCGTTTCTCCTTGCTGTGTTTCCCAGGCAGCTGGGAGGAACCATGTTTCCATGGATAATATGAAAGAAAATATCTCCAGCTAGTTGTGTAATAGTGCACATTAGTGCAGATTGTATAGATAGTAACAGCACTCTGCAGCTTACTATGTTATTTGTTAAGAAATATTATTTTGAAATTACATGTGTGTTTTAGTGCACATTTTTACCTGGATTCATTAGCCTTCTCTGGACACTTAAGTAAAACCGTTGAAGGCCTGAAACTGTAGGGAAGAATTCTGCTGTTAACCATGTTTGTTTTAAAATTGAGAATAATAGAACACTAGACTAAAAGACCGAGTTATTTAGACTTAAGACTATGAAATGGAATTGCTACTTTTGAAACACACTGGCAAGAATCAACTACATGGCAAGAATGCCTCTTGAACTTGCCCTCTAGTTGAATCTGTTATTTCATAGTATTTGTACAGTACTCAATTTTATGTTCTTATAGTAAACACTGTGTAACAATCTCAAAGGTTGCAAGACTTTAAAATGTTTGCATGTTAAACTGCCCTTATGTGAAGTTCTAACAAGTTAATAGGATGTTATGAAGTGGCTTATGAGGTTGGTCATTATGAAATACATAGTATCTTTTGGGCTATTCTGTACTGCATTTTCACTATATAACAGGCTTTACTATTTTCCTCTTACTTTTTTTATATTGATTAGCTTGGAACTGAAAGTTCCCTTTATAGAAGAGATGGTCATTAATAACCCCTCAGTAAGTAATCCATTATTTGTTCTTATCCTTTGGTTCTAATAGATACAAAGAAGTCCTTAAAAATGTGTTTGCAAACCGTGAGGAAATCAGGGAAGAATACCTCAAGTTGGAAATGCAGCTGAGAAAAAATGCACTGAAGACACATTACCACAAACAGTGTCATGAACAAATTCAACTGATATGCTCTGAAGAAAGAGTAGAGAGGGTGAGTTGTCTATAATGTAATACAAGGTATCATCTCTTCATTTTGCTATACTAATGTATGATTTTGCTTAAGTAACTATATAATTAATGCTAATATTTAAACGATTGAAATGGGGCATGCTGATTATCACTCAGACAACGTTTTTTGACATTAATACAGAAAAGTAGTAGTAATGCCAGGTGTGCTATTTTTTCTGCACTGCACAGAAAGCTGTTGATGTGCCTATTGCTACTAATTGTGAAAACTTTTTCAACATGTCCTTATACAGACTTGGTGGTCATAGTTACTCAAGACCTGACTAGACTTAAAGCTCACGTGCTAAACCAGACATTCATGTTTCTATTGTCACCAGGAAGATGTTTAGATAGCTTCTTAAGGACAGTCAGGTGAACTGAAATAACTACATTTAATTGCCTTGAATTTTAAGAGAAGAATTTGGAGGCCAAGTATGAACAACTGCTGTTTTGCAGCTTTAAATGCTTAAGTCTTTCTAGAAGAATCAAAATATAAATAAGCAAGCATGTTTAGATAGTATCTTAATTTTTCTGATAAAAGTCAGCTTAAAGGAGTAAGTTTCATGAAGTCAGGTGTGGAGCTGATGGTGCTGAGTCACAGTAACAATCTGAATTTGGCCAAAAATTATTGTTTACCATGACTCTTTTCCCAGTGATTCACATGAAATTTAGTTCTTAGATAATATGAAAGTAAAATATATGTCTTTGCTTGTCATTAATGAAGATATTTCAGTGTGTTCTGGAAATCTTATGTCATAGAAAATATTACTTTGGATTTTCTATCTGTTCCATACTTGCTAAGTGCTGCTCACAATGGAACAGCTATATCTCTATTCATAATGAGGAGTTACACCTTCATACACTCTAGTTCATACAAATGTTTTTTATGAGCTGGTTTAACTTTTTTTAATGTTATCAGTGTTGCACTCAGATGTTGGTTTTGCCGCTAGTTAACATATATGTGACTTACTCTAAGGGTCAGGAGTCGCTGGCCTGTAAGCACAGTGCCTTATCAACAAGAGTAAGTCACTGTAACGGTATAATTAAATGTCCTTTTGCAACTACTTGGAAACCAATTGGGGTTTAAATTGGAATCCAGTCATTTGATTAGCAAAGTCACTGCTCACATTGCCATTGTACACTGTAATGCTTCTGTTTTCTTGTATTTCTATACACTTACTGTTTTCCTAAATGCCTCTGGGTTTTCTTTCTGTAAGGCTACAGTGGTGTTTCTGAAATACTAATTTTCAAGGGAAAGGTTTTACTTAAAATATTTTCTCATTTTGCACTTTATTGTCCATACTCAGTAACTAGATATGGTAATGATTTAGGTAAGTTAATAACCCCAGGTTGAACACTTGATTTCAAAGCAATAATTTCAGAAAGGACAAAACTTACATATGAGTTTGTTACCTTATTCTCTGTTCTTGCAAAAATTTTTATCCCAGTTTATCTTGTGAAATTCAGTCCATCCTGGACCACTAGTAAATCATTTCAGTTTTCCACATAACTACCCCTGTTCTCAGCTTTTTTTAGAACTTGGATGCTGCCCAATTAAAGCACCTGTTTACATCCTTCTGCCTAATGCCTGTTCTTCCACTCATTTCTTGTATTTTGCATCTGTGGTGTTTTCCTGTTGCATGCTAGGTATCAGCTACAGCAGTGTTAGCCGGAGAACCTTTGTGCCAACAGAACATGTATCCTCTTTGTACAGAAACATAGGAAGTTAGTGTGTGCCCCTGTGTTACAGTTACTTTGAGGTCTACTCAGTTTTGACCTACTTTATCTTGATGGTGTCTGCATCAGTCATGGAATCTGGCTTACAATTTTTTTAAATTTATTTTTAAAGCCATGGCAAAATAACTGCTGGTACTTTTGACAGGCTTTAAAAATAGATTAAAGTGACTTCTCAATTTCTGATTGCCGCTTTAACATTATTTTTACTATCTGGTAAATGAGCATATTCCTGGAAAGCAGTCCATCTGTCTTAGTTTCAGTTTTTCTGCTTACATGCTGGACCTGAAATCGCTCACTGAATATATCCCGGTTCTTCAACCTGGAAGGGATGACTTCTATACCTCTTGTGATACTTTGCAATTACCAGAGAGTAGCAATCAAGTAACTTGCGAGGTCTGCGTGTGTTCCGGAGGTGATCTACAGCTAGTACGCAGAACCGCGTTGTTTTCTATTGGAGCACATCAGCGTAACATCCATTCTTCTTGGGAACCTATGGGATCTGTTCATCAGGTGGTGGGTTGTTGTCAGTTCCCCCTTCAGTCCTAATGTCTCCTGCACCTTGTGCAAGCTGAGGTATGCAATACAATGTCTTTTGAATTTCTCTGCTTCAGCAGTCCTGAAGGCTGGCTCCTCACCTCACCAGTCAGAGGGAACCAGTGTTCATTTGGAGCTGCAGTCTGACAACTAACTCTTCTTCCTGGTACTTTCCCTAAGGAGCTGTTCCTTTAAAAAAATGACAGTCTTCTCTGGATCCTCTGTTACTTTAGCAGATAAGACAGTCTTTGAGAGAATGCTAAGTGAAATTCTAGCCAGTGTCTAGCCTTTGACTTGGTAAGCTGCCTGGAGCACACAAGTAGTTCAGGTGTCTCTGCCATGCTGGTCCTGTGATCTGGGTGCCATGAGTCGAAGTAGGCATTTTAAAAAGTCAGCTTAAGAAATACAATCTGCATCTCTCCACAAACTGTTCCTGTCTTCCACAGAATATTCAGAAAGACACCAGTTAGAGCAATTTCTGCTGTGTGCAACATTAGGGAGGTACATTCACAGTTTCTTATGACAGGTTATAATGGAACTAATTTGGCCTGCTATTCTACATATTTAGATTTATTCTAATTGATGAAGTCTTCATTTAGAGAGTTAATTTTGGAACGCTTGGACATAGGGACTTAGGTTATATAATTTTTAAAAACAAACAACTAGGTTCTCTGTTTGTTTTGAATAAATGTAACAAAATACTTCAAATGTTTGTGTGGATTTGTTTTTTTTGTTTGTGTGGATTTGATTAGCTAAAGTTCAGGCATCGCTGAATTCTATGTAAAGTTAATGTTCTCCATGACTAGTTGAGTCTGTGCCCTAATTTTTTTTTAAGTGTTCTGCAAACTATTGTTGTCCTCTGAATAGAAAGTCTCCTTTGCCTTGTTAGGACACTACATCATTCCCATCCAGCTTGCTGTTGCTGGCTTTGTGCCTTTTTGTTGTCAGATTTCAGAAAAGCATCAGAAGAATTTTGATGCTTGAAGACAGATCGTTTTCCTTTTGCCAAACACTTTATCTTTTCATGGGCTTTTTCTAGGATATATCTCACTAGGAAAACAAAGCAGGTAAAATTCCTTCTTCATATTCACACTTGAGGTACTGGAAATTATTAGGTGATGTTGTATCTAGAAGTGTGTTTGTATGCGCATGTGTAGTTTTTCTAGTCTTTCCAACTGCAGATAGTTATGGCCTACAACAGAAAACTGATCCAATGTAGTATTCGTTAAACGAATAATCAAATTACTATGTTACCTCTTATAAGAGCTTCTAAGAAAAAAAAATGCATCTGTTGAAATATAATTCAGCAATGCCCCCAAGGGTAATGTGCTTACTTTAATTAAACTCGCTTTTATTAAACTGGTGAAAACGGCAAAATATGTTATGCCCAGTTAAGTATAAAAGTATGGAGAAAATTTTTTTTTAACATATAAAGATGTTTGTGAACATAATTTGGAAGTTTCCTCTTAAACACTGATTTAATTTTTTTTAGGCCACTTCTAAGCGGAATCAAAGGCTTGCGATGCTTAAAACCCACCGCGTACAGGTGCAAAAGAAGAAAGAAGAGGAGCTCAGACGTTTTGAGGAAAATACCAGTTGGCTGCATCGTGTTGAAAATGAAATGCGCCTCCTGGGTCAAGATGGGCGTATTCCAAAGGTAAAGTGCCGTTTGCTTCCAGGGCAGATTTCATGCATTGTAGGCAACATCTGACTCTAGTTAAAAATAGCTTTTTTTAAACTCTCTTCATCTTGTTTCTCCTCGTGGCTTCTACTTTAATTCTTTCAGGGTGGTTTCAAATTCTACTGTTAGCTGTTTCTGTTTTTCTGCCCTAGAAGTAATTCACTGTTTGTGCAACTATTCCTTGTCATGAAAGTATAGAGTTACGTACAAAAATGAATGCTGAAGGGGAAGAAGCATGATATGGCTGAGCAGTTCAGATGGCTGACAGAGTTGATCCTGCTCCTGGCCATACACTTCTGGTCTTGCCTTTACAGTAGCCCTTGATGCTCATCTGACTATGTGACAGCCTAATTGTTAGCCTGGCCAAAAATACTTTTTTGTTTGTTCTTTGGAGAGTGCTAGGGAAAGGTTACATTCTCTGCCAAGTTTCAACAAGTAGTCAGCTCGTGTGGCCTCAGACAAACACCAGGGCTGGCAGAAGGGAAGGGACAAAGGTCTGTGCAGGAAGGAATAGGAATAAAAGGTGGGGGCTTGTTCCTCCCTGCCTTTTAGTTTCAGCTAGCAATCGAAGTGACTTAAATGATAGTGTAATGAGCACTTACATGATGTTTCAATAACTAATATTTTAATGGGATGACAAATTAATGAGATGACATGGTATTCTTGATACCTTGAAAGAAATTAAGATATTTGAAACAAGATACTGACATCTCAGGAAGATGAGTGAATATAGTGAAGATTTGTCCTAGACAATATCACTGAAATTCAGATATGGAGGAAGACTGCAGGAGAAGAGGCCAGTGTATTTCTGGGCATGCACAGATAAGCATACGTGTGTGCCTATTGAATTCCTAATGCTAATTACAGCACATCCACTACTGGTCAAAGGAAATCTACAAAGCAGGATTTATGCATGTAAATTAGAATCAAACAATTCATGCTCTTTTACCATACAACTTATAATAATATATATCCACTCCATCTTTAATTTTTCAATATAGGGTGAATTAATATTACTTTTGGTTTAAATTTTAGTTTCTCACTTTCAGTTTGTTCTGGTTTTTTTCTTGCTAATTTCCCAAGGAACTTTGTAAAGATCTGCAGTGTTGCCATTTAAACCTAGAGGTTAAGGACCTGAAAGCGCAAATTCAGCACACATTGGCTCTGGTGTCCCTTCAAGATGAGTATTTTAAGCAGACAGAAAGGTGAGTATGGTTTCATGGGAGGTCTGATAAGACTTCTGACATTTCTAACTTTAGAAGACATTGCATTTCATGTGAAATAAGCAGGATTTTCTCAAACTTCTTTTCTAGGTTAGAATTGTGGTTTGTTTTTTCTTTAAAAAAAAAAGTAAAATAATGACTTCATAAAAATTGGTCTGTATCCACTGTTGCTTGATAGAAACTGCAGGTATAAGTGCTGTGCTTTTTATATTTAACTTTCTTCTTAGCATAGTTTTTGCAAATTGTTGAGTACATCATGGTGTCTTATTTTTCTCTGCTGTGTTTAACAGCAGTACTTGATTGTTTTAGAAGTGTCTGTGTTCTCTTTTAATTCCCTGCTCTGTAGACACTCATTTACCTGCATTAAAAACTGTTACTATTAAACTCTTATATAGCTAGTCAGACTGAAAAAAGCCAGATTTTCAGGTAAGCATCAATTCTTTCTTTTTCTATTATCAGCCTTCAAAAAAGATTGGAGACTAGCTTCATGTGTGACATAAGGAATGAGGAGTAATTGCAAGTCTGTTCAGTAAATAAGTATATTAAATTTATAATTAAATCATTAACCAGCTTTTCTTCCTCCTTTAGAAAAAAGGCTGTTATAAACATTACAAAGCTATACATAAGCATGCAAAACTGAAAGCAAATTTTGAAAGCTATGTTGTTAGTAATTACAGAGTTGCTGCTTTGGGTTTTTATAGACATAACCATTTCCCTACTGCTTGAAGCTACTGTGGAGTCTTGCAAATGACTGTGCAGTTAATGAATTTGTGTTCAGATAGAATTCCTAAAGTTGCCATTTGAATATGGTTTGTAGCTGTGGGTGGATTTCAATGTATTCCAGATGTAAATGTATATGCTAGGATCTTTAATTTGGACTAGCCAGCTAATAAAGTTCTATACACATCTAATTAAGAAGTGCTTGGTTTAAACCACGTTTTGGTTTATACTCTTCATTTATAATTTTAGAAAGTCAGAACTTAAGATTTACTGGCTGTATAGCTGTGGTGTTTGAGGGACTGAGGATCTTGTACACTGAGGAAAAGCCATACTTAGTAAATGCTTAGAGTGGAATACAAGATTTTACAAAAGAACAAAAATCTCTCGACTTAGTTATGAATATTTCCTCTCAGTGTTATGGTGTTCCCCAAAATGACATACATTACACAGCAGAACTTGGAGGGTGAGGAAAGGGGGAGAAGGACAAAAAAATCCCTTGTATTCCGAAGAGTGGCAGTACTAGTAAGGATCAGATTAGTTGTGATTGTCATATTTGTCTTGCCTCTTGTTTTACAGAGTACTAAATACTTTGCTTCCACTTCTTCGCAAGCAATACTTGACTTTGAAAAACGCTGGGTTGACAAATAATTCAACTGAGGCTGAATTTGAGGAGGTAGAGCAGCTGATTCAAAGAGAAAAATCAGTAGTTTGGGCTGACCAGACTGAAGAAAAGGAAGAAAATCAAAAACCTGAACTAAAGTTGCCAGCTGTCTTTGCATTCCCACAACTTCTGAACACACCTAACACCCCATGCCGTGAGTATATAGTTAATTTGTTCTCCATTGGTAATATTTTTAAATGTCTCCTGCAAAAGCTGTATGTCATCCAGAAACGTGCTGTATCCTGGTGGCCCCTTTTCTTCCCCATATTCTAGGTAACTGTCTTTTCTTGAGCTGTTGAGTTGCCCTGGAATGCACCCTGGGTAAAAAGGGGTGAAGAATCCTTACAGATGGCACTGTTCTGAGGGATGACAAGCAAAATCTCAGCCTTGACAGTGCAGCTGCTGTGGGTCAATGCTTCTGTCTTGTGCTCTCACTACGCAGCACTCAACATGCTGGAGCTTTCTGATTACGGCTAATAATCCATAGCATTGAAACACATCCATAGGTAACGAGGGAAAAGCAGATAAATAATACCCAGGTTTCTCAAAAGCAGATAGTCATGGAAGAGCACTGATCCCGGAGCACTGAAATTAGTTCCCTGCATCATTTAGCTTTCTTCTTCTATAGAGCTCATTCTGGGGTTTTGAATTAGTCTGCCAAAACCATTTATTATCTCTGTTCTCATTAAGTGTGTATGTGAATATTGGCATGTTTGTATTGCTGTTGATCCTACCAGATAGTTGATTCCTGTTATTCCATTGTCCACAATGTGAATGTCAGACTGTGTTTAGGATGGGCTGTTCTCTCTTTTTTCTTTTTCTCTTTTTTTTTTCTCCTTGAGGTAGTAGGAGGGTTGGTGGAGATTTTTTTTTTTATATAGGTTTGGGTTTGTGTTTTCTGAGGAAAGGAAAAGCAAATGTGCAGATTTTCATGGTTATGCTTCATGTTCTGCCCATGCTAGTCAGGGATTCGGCAAGGTTGAAAGCAGGTTGTTGGCTTGCCCGTTTCTCCTTCCTGCTTGGAGTGAGGGCAATGGACCTTAGCGTGTGGCAGCATTCTTCTACTCTGCTCCAATCTCCTCTCCCATGTAGGAAGAAATCAGATAGTATCTTGGATTGCTGGCAGACTTTTGGAAAATCACAGTAATAAGTATCTGTGTTTTGTGGCATTGTCTTCATTAGGAACCATGATGCTAATGTTGTAATGGAAGTACATTCTGCAAAGCTTTCTGAAAGGCGTCAAAATAAAAGGGTAGTGCTTTCTTTCTTCTTTGATCTCAATTTTCAATCAAAGAGGAATACAGTTTTAAAAACAACAATTTTAATTTTTTTAATTTTTTTTAATTCTAGAAAATAAACATATGTTTATTCTGTCATGGCAAAGTAGTGAAGGGTTTGGAGGTGAGGGTGGTTTGAATTTTCAAAACTCATATGAATTCAAATAATGCAACACTTTATTTTCAGTTCTAAAACACTGGAATCCTAAAGGCTAGTAGTTCTGATTACAAAAATCAACTTATCCTTACTTCAAATCATGTTTTGTGTGTATATGTATGCCTATATTTTAATTTATAATTTAGACTGTGATAATCTGCCTGAAATTAGGAAAAAAAAACCTGCACCAAAAAATGGCATTTATGACATGTTAAAGATGGGCTTTGTGGCTGTGACCAAAGAAGTAAAGAAATTCTGACTTCTACTTGTGAAATAAGAATTCAAGACTCATGTGCAGCAGGGGTTTTGCCTGGAGGTCTTTTATTGTATATGTATAAGGCAAACATGAAGCCATGCTCCTGGCTGGTATTTACTTTATAGCATAGGCATATTTTTGATATATTTGGAGGTTTTTTTCCTTTCTGAGGAACGTATTTCCTGGAAGAATACGTAGATTTGCAGTTCCAGTAGAGTGCATAATATCGTTTCTAACTAAATACTGATGGTAGACATTCTATCTTGTCATAGGTGGGTTATCATTGTTGTGAATGTTACTCCCTCATGCTACTATGTTTCATTAGATTTCTTGATTAATCTACTTCTGTTCCACCTTTATTGAAGTCCTGTGTTGTAAGAGGCCAGATCTGTTCTTACTGAAATAAACACTAACTATTATTGTACACAAACTTTTAAGGCATAAGCATTTCACCCTGTTAAAATCATTAAACATAATTTGAGGTGTTGTCTTGCAAGTCTTATGTAGAAGTTTTCCAATTATTCTCGTGTTGAACTGTAGGTAACCTCAGTAAATGGACACCTTATTTTTCAGTTAGGATGGACATTTTTCAGCTGCAAATGGTGCCTTTGCCTGAAGGTGTCCCTGTAAATCTTCGGAGGTATTTTTATTTTTGTTTACTTATTTTCTTAAAGGAAATAGGAGACATTACTTCCACTCCTTTCCCCTGCTCATTAGATGCAGGGGAAATCATGGTAGAACCAATTGTTCTCCAAATTTCATACCCTTTACAGGAAAGGTGGTGATAATTTCTAATGACAAGTTCTAGTAAGACGCTTGTCAAATTTTTTCTTTTTTGTCCTTCATCTGATTTTTGTGCTCTTTTTGCTTTTGACTAGTTATATGAATGTATCGATACTTTTAGGGGAAGTTGCCAGGATTCTTGTTCCAAATTAATGAAAATTTTTAACCTTCATAAAGGATCTACCTCTCTCATTGGCAGCTTAAGTTGAACTAACATAAAATAAGTTTTATTCAACATTTTTTTCCCATCAATCCTGCTTGTTAGTGTAAGACTTACTGTATAGCTAATAGCCGGTGTTCTGCAAAAATTTCTAAACATAAATCATTGCACAGAATAAGACATTGCTACTAGATACTAAAGTAATGAGAACTTGACATCAGAATTTGAAACTGAGTTGGAACTGAATTGAAAATTGGCTTTGCATGCTGGAAGAAAGTGAAAGCTTTAAAAAGTATTAATTGAACATTCAATTATTTAGTTTTAAAACATTGAGATAACAAGTAAACATGAACAGTAGCAGTTCTGCTCAAAAAAAAAATAAACACTCTTCAAACTATTTTTACAGTACTTTTTTAATCTTAATGTGTCCTTATCTAAAATGCTAATAGTGATTGTCAATCATTTCCATACATCTTGGGAATCGAAGTGGTAAAAAGTAATCCATTTACTAGTGTCTTTTTTTTCTGTTGAACACAACAAATGCATTGAAATAGCTCTTCTTCAATTAGTTGCCTGAATTCACAATAAAAATATGCTGAACTGTTAGCTGATCATATGTTATGGAAATCCATTTCTCTTGTGTAGAATGTATGTAACGAACTATTGAGGGGGAGGAAAAAAACACAAATCAAAAAATACATTAGCATGGGAAAATGTGAAGTAGTACAAGGGCAACATCCCAGTCAGAAATAGGAAGGATGTAGTAATTTCTCTCTTCCTTTATAGATGAAATAAATTATTCAAGAATCCAATTCCTTTTCCCTGAAGTCATCTCAGAAGTGTGCTTGGCAAATGTTAGCAAGAGCTGACCTAAGAATTTGGTGAACAAATAAAAAGGAAGATTTATACAGATCCCTTCACACCTTTGCTGCATTGACATTTTATTACTTATAATTTGTCCGCGGTGTTGGGCAGAAAATAATGTTTTGCACCAAGATGGGGAAAAAAAACTTAGCCACATGCTACACAGTAGTCACTATTCCTTACACAAAACTTCATATTTCATGTGTAATGTAATTGCATGAACTTCAAGTTGTCAGCATGACAGAGCAATGCACTGTGTTTCTTGTGATTTGAGTCTTGGTTTTCGTGTTAGAGGTTGAGAGCAGTAATTTTTTTAACTCATTTAATATTTATTTATTGCCTTGTGTTAGTGTCTCAGAAGTTTCTTTGCTAAATAACCTGCGGGAGCGGGTAGAAACAGTAATTGGTGGCAATATAATGTTTCTTTCATATGGAACATCTAGACCATCTATGGGGAAGAGAGTGCTAGGTCTGCTGGTAACGTGATGTTTTGCCTTTGAACCTCTGTTAACACATTTGGAAGAACATTTTTTTGAGGTAAAAAATCCCTCTGCAAAAATGAGATGCCATTCATGTAGAAAACAGATTTATTAGGAAAATATAAATTCCTCTTCAGTGTAAGCTTATGAAGTTGTTAATTACATATCTTTTGTAACTCAAAAGTGCCTAAGGATATATGGTTTATCCATACTGGGAAATTTCTAATTCCTTGACCGACAAGTTACTGTTCAGTCACTCTGCATTCAAAATGGTAGTGGTGCAGAAAAACATGTGTACAAAAGGAAACTGCAGAATCCTGCATATCATAAAACATTAAGCACTAATCACTGCAGAAACTCTTTTAACGATGCTAATCTTTAAGAATGAGCCATGACATGGTTCAAATTAATTGTTATTGAATATTTTAACTTAAAATGCTCTAAGTCATATTATATATAAACACTTCTGATTATAAGCACTGTCCCCAAAAGGAGTGTTTGCCTATAGAATTTATTTTGACCCTAAATATAAATTAGCATTGTTTTTTGTAGGGGAAATGCTAGTTTTCCATTATCATGTGTGCTTCTGTTAAAAAAATTAGATTAAGCTTATGTATGCTTCATGAAACCTTAAGTGTGCAACCTCATGAAGACCTCAAATATTTGTCAGGTAAAGCACAATCTATGAAACTAACAAATTTAATTTAAAAGTGTCTTCAGGCCCTCATCCTTAGGTGTTGGTTAGAAGAGTCCAGTCATGGAGTATGGACTGATGGGTGGAGAGCTATGACTGGTATTTGCAAGTATTTCTGTGAATGGGAAGGTTCTTGGCATTGTTTCAGGCATCCCATTTCCAGAAGCCTTACTGTTCATTACCACTGAGAAAATGGAATTGATTTACAGGAAAAACAAGAAAAGGCATCCATTACCTCCCTGTGTCACAAACATCTGAAAATAAAGTCTGTTTACTATGATTTTACATGGCAGGAAAACTCAGGGTGTAGTTGTATGTAGAAAAAGATTTGATAAAAGTAGGAAAAGCATGTGTTTTGTATATAGGGAAGATACCTCTTGTATTGAGCAGCATTTTCACGCTGTCCTATGTGAATTCAAGTATTCGGGGTGGTTTTCCTAATGCTGTGAAAAGAGTACACCTGACCACTGAGGCCTGCAAGAATGTAGCTTGGGTTTCAGCCTTTTTCAGTTCACAGCTGTTGTTTGCAAAACTGTTGTGAAACTGGCCATCACAGTGGTGCCTTTGGGTCGTATGAATATTAAATAATTGAAATGCATTTGCCAGACCTCATTTGCAATTTGGAATTCCGTGAGTCAGTTGTTAAAAGAATCAAAATGTATGATTAGTATAGTAATTGGATCAATCATGGGTAGTCCAGAAATGTTTATTGAAATGAATACATTAATATTTTATTTCACTTTAGGAGGACAACCTGGTAGACTTAATTTAGCATAGTTTCCAGAAATAATCCCCTTATGCATGTATTAACATGAGTTCCAGAAGAAGAGATGTCTTGGCCATTATTTTGTCCCAAGCGTCCATTAGAACTAACTCAATTCATCAGAGTCATCTTGTCATGAACTCTACTCACTTTTGCTGTGACTCATGTTTCACAAATACTGTCTTCTGCTTTCCATATTAACTCACAGGGCTGTAGATACCTAATATTGCTATGTTTCTCTCCTGATAAGTCAGTTCTTCTGAGTAGTCCTTTAGGACACATAATACAACAAACTAATGACCAAAACCACCTCAAACCCTTTAATGGGGGTGGGTTGGTCAGTGCAGGATGACTTTTATTTTTAATTTCCAAGTGAATCTCTTAAAAATAATACCTAAAAAAATTCTGACAATGTTCTTTTATAATAGTCAGCCTGAAAATAAAAATAAGCATTATTCCAAATATATATTGGAGAATAGATCACATATTTGCTAACCTTTTAAAGAAAAGCATTGTGGCTAAAAACGTGGGCTAAGGAAATAATTTCCAACTTCTTTTAAGCTACTCCATCAGCTTAACTGCAAATCTTTCTGTATAGTGATTCATTTTTGTATATGAAATAAAAAGTAAACCTAATATCACAGAATCATGAAGATCATCTGATGCAAAAGATGGAACTGGCCATAAAATGTAAAATGAATAAACTGTAAACATTATCATTTCCCTGCCTTACTATGGAACATGTTTGGAGACTTTGGGAGTTGGAACGTGTTACTTGTCTTTACATGTTGTCATCACTTTTCTACTTAATGATCAGCATTAGACATCCATTCAGGAGTTATTCTTGTTCTTTAAGAAAATATGAATATACTGTGTCCACGACTATGCTGTCTTAAGTACCTTGTATTATGTACGTCCTACTGGCAACTACTAAAGACAGATAAGACAATTCTGGAGTCAGCTGACCTGCAGTTTCAAGTCCCAGTGCAATGGGAAATCCCATTGAAACAACCACATGTAATAATTGCCCATTGACATCTACCTTCTAAGTCTGTCAGATTTTTATTTTGTAACCCATTTATACTCATGGGCTTTGTCACAGCACGCTGCAGTGAGTTCAGCAGTGTAAGTGTTCTGTGGGAGGGAAGTATTGGTCTTAGTGTGTGATATCAACAGGGTATCTACTGTTTGTAACTGCAAGAACTAAAATAATTCCGTATTAACCTAATCTGTGATATTTTATTACTGTATTCTATATTATCTCAGTTGTTTCTAACAAGGAATGTACTGTTGTTTCAACTTCCTGTTTTTACCCATTGAAATACTTGGGCAATAAGACAAAGCATGGGCTAGAACATATAACATACACATACATGCCACCCATAAGCACTCAACAAAAACATGTTAAAATTGAGTATCCTGGGAGAAAGCATTGCCTAAAATTGCAGTACAAATACTTGATTTTAGTAGGCATGACCTCCTATGATATGGGTCTCTTCTGTTTTGCTTTAACACTGGAAGTTCTTATTTATCAATTAGACTACTTAAGTCCTTTGTTCTAAAGCTTTTTTTTCCTCTTCTTCAATAGGATTATGGGGAGCTAGTTAGTTCTTGGGTTTAGCTGTCTCATTGCAATATAAGCCACGTAATGACAGATGACCACATTTTCTAAAATTGTTTGCTGAAACACTTAGTGCTTTTTTAGACCAAGTTCAACTAAAATGGTATGAATTCAGTATTTAGGAAAGACAAGTTCTGGTGTTTCAGTTTGAGGCATGTTACTGTTGTGTTAGCTTGTGGAAATAAGTTTTCAATAAGAATTTTTATATATCTGCATCTTAAAGTATGCCTCCTGAATATCAATGTTTTTATTAATGCTGAGTAGCCTTTGAAGCATTTGAAAACAGGTTCTCCCAAAAAAAGGGTAGTTTATTTTTAAAGAGAAACTTGTGATATCATGACCATTTGAAGTCATCTGAAATCTATAGGAGGAGTGTTTTCGTAACATATAGTCTGAGCCCATTTTGTTTAAAGTTCTCAATGGGAGCTATTAAAAGCATCTGCAAAAAATCAGCAACTGGCTTAAGTATCTTGCTTCCCTTAAGACAGAAATAAAAACACTGGGATTCCTTTATTTTGTGGTTTTAAATGTTTTTCTTGCCGTATTCCTGTTTTACTTTAGATCCAAATTGTTTGGAGCCATATACTCAGTAACAGCAAGCTAACATGAAATTGGGGTGTTGGGTTTGGGTTTTTTTGGACACCTCATTTCTTTTATGTTATTTAGTGAAATCAAGTTAAATTTCGTGTTGCTGGTGTTGGTTTTGTTTACCTTCTTGTTTACTTTGTTAGGGCCCACTTAATGCTTTCACAAAAAGCTCTGAGAAGGGCCACTTGAATATTTTATGCTTTCCAATACTTAACTGGCAAGAAAGGCTAGTTTTGTTTTAACCTCATTTTACAATGAGTTTCATTTCAAAAATAGATTTTAAAAATAGGTCTTGGTTTTTACTTGTAGCTTATATTTGCCCTATATAGAATTACTGCAAATGTCTTTTTATGAATTTACTTGTGCAATGTACTATGAAACATCTTCATCATGATAAAATTCAACAAATTATTAATGTTGGCAATACTTCTGTGTTCTTTACCTATCTAGTGCATGGTTTTAAATGCTTGCATTTACTGTTAACTTAAAAATACTTCCAGTATTTAGTCCTGGAGAAGCTTCTAAAGCTTGGCACTCTCACCTAAATGTTTCTCCATCAGACTTCCTTCCTAGTAACTTTAGGACATTAGCAAAACCTCAGTGTCTTACGGTAAGCAAACTTTCTGAAAAATGGAACCTTCCTGTCCTGATGTAAATACAGACAAATGGAATTCTAGGTAATATTTTTTCCAAAACATACATTTTCAGATGAATATAAGCAGGAGGAAATCCTAATAAATTAATATTTTAAAATGTATGTGTCCTGAAATGTTTAATTGATAGTTATTCCAAACACTATATTGGAATCCTTAACTAAAGCTTACTCTTGGATTTAAGAATATAAGTTGTCAATGAAGTCTTTAACAGAAAGTTTTGGCCTCATTTTTTGGTTGTGATAGCCAGAATAATTTTTTTTTTTAAGAAAGAAATATTAGTCTTTCATGCAGGAGAATAATATTGTACTCACAAAGCCAAAATTAAAGAGCAAACACATTCATGAAGCATAACATTGTTGATAGTGTCACAGAGTACATATTGAAAGGGGTTCATTAGAGAAGTTTCTTGCTTCCTACCAACAAAATCCTACCAAGTCATGGTGAAAAATTTCTTCATCGAAGTAGGCCTATATTATTCCTGGTGGAAGTTTAAAATTATTTGGGGAATATGCAGGCCCTGTTTTTCTTACCCTTTCCAATTCACTGCTCATGGAGAATATTCTAAATCAGCTTAATGTTCAGATGACAATCAAGCTACTGTGTCTCAACATCTTGCTGCACTTCACCTGGTGACCGTGAAGTAGGAGGTATGAGAAAATAATGTATTTTGCATTAAAGCAAAAAAAAATCCCTTACACATGTATAATGAACTGTACACAGGTACACACACATGCACATGTTCACAATTCGGTTATTGCATGTTAAGGAGTCCTCTCAGGCTTCTGTGTATGTTTCTTTAAGGCTGAAAACAGCATAATAGAATTTTCAATTACAAGAACAGTTACCAGGCATCTTTTCCCATAAGCAGTTTAGCTTAAATTAACCTGCTTTTACTGTTTATGCACTTTTGGATAAAATGTTGCGTATTTGTTGAACCATAGTAGTTAAAACATTATTCTTTCTGAATCTGAGCCCTTGAGTGAGGAACAAATGTTTGCTTTCTTTTTTTCAATGGTTTCATTATTGAATTAAATTTTGGCAACATATAATGGATTTGTGGCCTATATATTAGCATCTAATTTACTTGCTGCTTGTCCACACTTTGTGCTTTCCATCCCCGCAGAAAGCTTCTAGGACTCATGGTAGTTTTTAAATCCTTTCCTGTCTGCTCGCAGCTCTAATTTTTCTTCTAATTGGGCATCATTTCTTGTAGCTGGGCATGAGGAATCCATCATATGGTATGTCTAGTCCCAAGCATGTACAAAAAAAACCTGATGCAGAGATCATCCTTTCATCCATTGAATGTTTCCTTCAATGAGGCTGTTATTTAGGCCTTTTCCTTAAGACATCTGATTTCTGAGGCAGCTTTTGGAATTGGCATTTTTAAAGCCTCTTGCCTATGGCAAATTGGGTTGCAATAGGGCAATGAGGTCAAAATTAAACAAGGACTGAAGTGGTAAACAGAGAAAAGACTACAATTATTTAAGCTTTGCTTCTTGTTAGAAATCAAACTGGAGAGGGTGGGGTGGGGAGAATAATGCAATATGTGTTTTAATAAATTCTCCTCTTCAAAGAACATCTATGGAACAGCTAAAATGCCATAAGTCTTAACCCGCAAAAGAACTAAAGAAGCATTCAGACTGAGGAGTTCAAACTAGCTTTCTTACTCTGAGGCAAAAATAGAATGGAATTTTAGAAGAAATAAATATTTATCAACACAGTTATATGAATACCGTAGTTAATTCCTGAGTAACTGTCAGCAATTTCAAAAGCAGGAGTTCTTGTGTAGTTGGTCATAGGAATGGAGTAGGCAGTGCAGAAAGGGGAAGTATGATGCTGTGGCTACTAGCTGAAGTGGGGCCAATCCATAAACCATAGACATTTCTTAAATATTCACTGAAAGATAAAAAAGTATACGAGTGCTTGGGTTTTGACAGCCCTCTCCTACTCTTGATTTGTTGTTGTTTTGGGGTCTTCTTAAAGTTCTTAATTGTTTGTTACAAACCAGTTAAGTCGCCACTAGCCTAGCTGTTTGAACAGTGGTCTGTGTCCTAAAATGATTCTCCTTCATTGAAAACGTGAATAAAAGGCCTTTTCTAGGTTTGGAGGTTGTCTTTATTAGCACCTGCTTGAAAATAAAAATATTATGACACTTCAGGGAAAAACAGTATGAACCAGGATGAATGGGAACAGCCAATTGCTGCTGCATTGCTTGCTTTGTTATGTTTAAGGGTGGGGTTTCTAGTGAAGACTGCTTTTTCCCCCAGAGTTCATATCATGATTGAGACCACATCATCCAAGTAACTCTTCTTTCCCCTTTGCCAAAACACTGCTTTCTCACTTGCAGCGTCAAAGAATTATGTCCCTCCAAGTGATTCTATGTCCTTCCTTTTACAACAGTCTCTCTTTCTGCTGCATGGTTAGGGGAAAAATGGCCGGGATCAGGAGGCAGCTGCCTATTACTGTGATAGTACCATCGTGAAGTAAGAAGTTTGTGTCATGTTAATGTGATTGTTTTCAATACTCTTGCTCTTCCATTCCCTGTTGTCATGTGTCATATCTTACTTGTGATTACTTGTAATATCTCTGGGATTAACTCAATCAGCCTATGCATATTTATAATACTTGGAGTGCCACAGAACAAATTCTACCATCTGGACAATGCTGCAGTAGAAACATTTTCAGTTATATGATCGAATTAATATATAAACAAAATAAGTAGTTTTTGTAATTTCTCTGCTGAAACACGCTTATTATCAGTAGAGGGGGGAAGGAAAAAGCAAGATATAAGTACTAAATACTGATAAATGTGCTAACTGTTGTTGCCTTTGTTGCACAGGTACAACTCCTGGTACACCATCACAAGGAATGAATAAAAATACACAACAAATAGTAGGATATGTAGTACCACCACGGAAAAGAACTAGGCGGAAGCTAATGGACTCTCCATTCACAGCTCAAAGTCCTGCTGCACCAAAGCATTCCAGCCATCTGGAGGATTCTCTGACCGAGGACGTCTGCCCTATTGTGTATACACCAGAACTTAGCAGAAAGCCTGAAGAAAGCTGTACGCAGACTGTGGTAAAGAAAGCTTTACACCTCGCAGGCCTTGAGAAAGCCAGTGCATGTAATATAGATACATCTGTGAAAAAAGCACGTATTATGGACTCTACATGTGACATAATCCCAGAGTGCAATGGAGCTGACATCAACTCGACAGTAATTCTCTATGAAGAGAAAGATGAAACAACTGTAGCATCTACTGACTCATCTGTGAAGCCATCACAGCCACACAGCAATAACATTCTGCAAAGGTATTTTCCATTTATATGGGCAAGGAGTATTACCCAAGCAATTTAATCCTGTTTATTTTCACAGCTGGGTTTTTCTATTGATGAGAATTTTATTTGTAAAGACAACGTTTTGAAAATCAAACCCTCGTTTTTTATTGGCATCAGAATCAATTCTGCCATTATTTGAAATCAGTGGTATGTTAGTGACAACAGATGAAGTTGAAAGATTATCTTGTTTTACAGGATATGTGCTAAAAAAGTATAGCACCTTTGAAATTGTTTTTTATGCCTCAGGCATTTACTTTTAAGCCTTACTTTTCCTGTCTGTAAAACGGATACCTTAACCTTGGATGCCTTTAACAATAGATGCCATTGTTAAAGCTGCCATATATGTGCGGTTCTGCAAAGCTGACTCAAGTAATGATGTTGGGACTAATTTCCAGTGTTTTTCAAATTAACATATGTTTACAGTTAAGAAAAATTTTGCTTCTACCCAGAAGAGATTTTACAAAAATATAATTCTTTGATTTCAGACTTGGTCTTTCTTCCTTAAAACCCAAAAATCTTACTTCAGTACCTAACAAGCCCTCGTATATGGCAATGACTTTTGCTGCTAGGAGAAAAAGAAATGCATTAAGGTAAGATTACGCTAACTATTATATACAAACATTTGTACTCATTTCTTATATTCTCACTTCAGTTTTGGTATGTATTTGAAGTCTGAAAACCTCCTATACAAGTCATGTGGACCTGCTTATGAGATCTGTCTCAAATATGTTTGACAACTCCATTTCCCCCACCCTGCCAAGTTGAGCAGAATCTTTTTTTACTCTTAGTTTAGGAACTTATGTTGTTTTAACACGTACAGACTAATATCGTGTCTTCCATATCTGCTGTCTACTCAAAATAGAAAGATGACACACAATTCTGAAAAGAAATTCCATCATCAATTAAAAATCTAATTTGCTTGAAAATGTTATGCCTTTGCTGGATCACATTATAAACTACCAAAATAGTAAGTGGAGAAAATGCTTAACAATACTTATGTGGCCAGTGCCTTTGTTTTTCTGATAACTCATTTCCAGTCTCAGTTACTATGACTTCATTATTGTGGTCTGCTCTGGGAAAAACTCCCATTTAATCACTTTTATGACCCTCAAAAAGGCTTTTTACTAGGAGCATCAGAAAAGCTGAAACTGGATAGACACTAAATGGAATTGTACTTTTTGGGGTTTTTTTTGGTTGGTGTATTTAAGGATTAGCTATCAGGTCAGTACTGATGAAACAGCGCGCTCCTCTTTTTCTTTTTTCCTTTCTTTTTGTCTTTTTCCAAAAGCAAAAGTTGGTACAACCTATTTAAAACCATAATGAGTCACCTGTTGCTAGACAGTGAGTGGAGCTGCCACCTCATAGGTCTTCTGAAGAATGTTTCAAGACTGTTGGAACAACTTTAATCATAGCACATGGAAGAAACTTTAGCACTTTTTGATTTATTAGCATCTTTAAGATAGAAAATCTTCCTATTTCACAGAGATACCTGATCCAGTTTCATGTTCCTGTACTAATTGCTACTTAATTACTGTTACAAACAGTTTTGCCAGAATTGCTCTAGGATGAGGAAAGATGAACATCGCATATGTTTTACTTTTCAAATAGTTGAATATAAAGTCAACAAAATAAATCACCTGGTCTCTGTAACTGACCTAGATTTATCTGAAGGTAAATGTTCTCAAGCAGACTTTAGGAATACTTTTTATGTAATAACTATGTAATGAGTTCCAAATTTATATGCTAATCTCTTCACCGAAGACTAGGTCTTTGTGCTCTTTTTTCCCCATTCCTTCTGTGCCTTGAACGTGTATTTCCCAGTTTCCAAGTTAAAATAACACTACAGGAGAATCCCTAACTTTTATTCCTTTTTGGGGAAGTATTTCTTCTGCCTCAGGCTGTGAACTGTCTGTAAATTAAAACTCTGTATGGCTTGGTCTAGCAGTTGGTGATGAAGAGAAAGAGTGAAAGTTTTTTATTTGTGAAAGAGGAAAGGCATATGCTTTTACTTTTCCAATAGCACCTTCTTTGCTTTCTCTTCTTTACTTTTTCCTGCTTTTCTCCCCCATGCTTTCCCTGTTTGAAGTAGTTCACTCCAATCATTCATCTCCTACTAAGATTAGAATAAAAATGTAAATTTCAGACATATTCCCTATATTAGAAATGTAATTTGAAACAGTCCTACTGCTAGAACAAGGGATAAGAGACAAGTCAGTCTGGAGAGAGAGCCTGCTTTTACAAAATAGCATTACATTCTTACTGGCATAAGTTCTTTTCCAAGAAGCGTACATGAACAGATCTTAGGACAGGTGCAAAGTAGGTCTTAATCTTTACTGCCTGCTATATTTTTTTCATTTAGGCAGAAAATTATTATGAGAAGTAGTGTATGTTAAGGTACTGTAAAGAAGGAATAATACAATATCACTAGAGGAATGGGAAAAGCATAGAAACTTGAGACATAAATAGGAATAGCTTGTTTATGAGGCTGTCTTACAGAGGGGGAACCGGAAAAGTTAGTGAGGTGAGTATAAAAGGCTGAGATCAGATAGGTTCATAATTTTCACTGCAGATCTTAAGTCCATCACACACAGAGCTATAAAATATAGAGGTTTTGTCTTAATAAATTTGAAGCTGTAACAGCTTTTTTGCAGCTTGGCTGAAAAGTACTGTCTGCTATGAAGCTACCTCTTCCAACTGTGTTGGAGGCTGTAGAAAAATTATTATAGCAATAAAAAATATGATTTTATTCAATAAACGCAGCTTGGTCATTTCCAGGATTTCAAATGTGTTTTAGGATTATTTCTTCATATAATCTCTGTGCAATGACAATCAAACTGGCTTCCGTGGTTTCTAAAAAAACTGTGGCATATTGGTCTGCACTTTAACATAAGGGGCAACATTAGTTCTTATTTTGACAGTTGAAACATTCTTTTAAAGTTTTAAAAAGGAAAAAGGGGAACAATATCCATATATGAACTAATCTGTTTATGATGTATATTCTTTACCTTGTTATGAACTACCAATACTGGATAATATAATTTAGTGTATTTTGACATTGCAAGGCCTAAACTACTGTAATGTAGCTTAATCACTTTACTGAAATCAAACTCTCCTGGCTATTTTTCCAGTTCTACATTAAACACTGGCTTAGACAGCCTGCAAGACCATGTTCCTGCAAAACGCATTCAACAAAGAGTAATGTTGAGCCATAGAGCTTTGCGAGTACCTAAAACAGCAGGTAGGTGTCAAAATGTGAACCCATGACGTTGCATGTAACTGTTCAGCAAGTTCACAATCAGAGTTTTGTCATTTAAACAGCATGTGGTGGTGTGATGGCTTTGACCATTGACCATTTGCTTTGACCATTGGCTTGACTAGTGTATCCATTCACTGAAAAATAATCTGCATGTCTAAACAGTTATCTCATTGGTATCTAATCAAAACTCATTAAACAAGCTTGTTGGGAAAACCTTCTCCCAGGAGTTGATGTCTTCAGCAATTTCCTCAACAAGCGCAGAGTTTTTGGTGGAACTTTATTACCAATTTTACCTTTGCCAAGTGTGGTTTGTCAAGAAATAAAGTTCTCTGATAGTTTCCATGCCTGTTTTTAACTGCTTGGGGTTTTTTGGGTTTTTTTTAATAAGATCACACTGATTTTTCATATGGGTTTTTTTTGAAATTTATTACTTAAACTTTGGGGCTATTTTGGGCTGACACAAAATATTATAAAGCAATATCTTGGGAATTACTTTGCTTCGAACACATTAATACTATCAGGTGGTATTCTGTGAAAGTCTGCTACCGTTATATGGCTTCTCTGAGATATATAAATGTACTGTAACAAAATTTGTTGCAAATATTTTCAGTAGATGTGAATAAATATATCTTCACAACTTTTGAAAAACTTCTGCCTTTCCTAGTGCATGGCACTACGTTGCTTGGTATTTGCAGTAGGTTTTAATGCCCTAAATCTGTAAAATTTTCCTTTTATCTCCACCTGCTTGTCTCCTTTCTCAATCTTCAGAAATACACTTAATGATTTATCTTAGTGCAACTTCTTGGGAATTTTAGAGGAGATCAAAAGTTGTTTAAAGTTTGTCTGCTGTTCTTATGAAATAGTCCAATCATGTAGATTTTCCCAGTGGCAGAGGCAGTATGCCAGTTTTACAGCATGTGTTTTTATGTAAGAACTGATGTGAGAGAGCAAGTACATGTGAATGTGTTATTCTCCATTCACGGGAAATGTTCAGGTTCTATTAGAAAAAACTTCCTGAAAAGTGTAAATTTAAACCTTTTAAATCCCTAAGAAGAGCTGCTTTTGGATTAAATAAACTTTCTCTAATGGAATAGTGCTCATTATTCAATACTGTTCTATACTAATAATGATTAATAAAATTTTCATATATTTCTACATTTTTATGTAGACCCCTGTACCTTTTTAATAGCATCTTGTGTCTCTTGTGTCAATTGAGGGAATAATCGTTGGATTTCCTAGGAAATTAGCACGCTGGATTACTGAGCTGAGAGTGATTACTTTTTTGCATGTCAAAATTAGGCTTTCAATAAGGATAAGAAATGTGTGTAAAAATTCTTAGACATGCTCTGAAAAGGAGATCCAGGTAGGCCAAATACTGCTTATGTTTATTGAATGAGTGTCTCCCGTTTGTAATAACATTTCTGTCTTTACTAGGAATTAAAACGAGGAGTTTGGAAGCAAGAAAAGGATGTGTCAATAAACCTGGTTAAATGCCTTTGTGAAGGAAACATAGCATTGGATGTTAAATCAAGGACATCAAAAAATCTTTTACTTCAAGTTTGTAAGCAAAAAAAAAAAGGATTTAATTCTGAGTTCATCCGTAGTTCAAGCAGGATTGATGGGATAGCAAATGAGAACAGGGTTACTTGAGTTTTCCTCTTGTGTATTGTTCTGTGTTAAAGACGTTGCAGTAATGCATTTCTTAAGGAAGAACCACTTTTTGGAAATAAAAGAATTTTGTTAACTTCAAAAGACTTTATTTTATTGTCCTCTGGTAAAGCTTACAAAAGCCTTGTGTATCTTAACCAGCGACATCTTAAGACATCTCATTTGGATTTGGGAGTGAAGTGCCCAGTATACCTTTTGCCATAATCTGTGATTGTTTCCCTGTTTTTATGACAAACAGATCAATACTTCAGACAATGCAAGTCTTTAAAGGGGATTGGTGGTGCTGTAATTTTTCGATGCTACTTTAAATTGCTTATCTACAGTCAACTGTAATTTGCTAATGAGAATTTTGTGATACAAAAACTAGAAAAATTGTTTTGACCTGATAGATTATTTTCACAAAACTTCCTAATGTTAGTTTTCATTTGGAAGCAAGTCAAATAGCTGTTAATATGTTTGTGCTTAGCATTAGGATGTCAGTTTATTCTCAGATATGTTATCGTGGATAGATGCTACCAATGTAGTACCAGGAGACAAAAATATTTATGAAAAGTGCTTTTAATGGACTATTATATGTACATTTTTCTAGCCTTTGTTTTCAGTTTGTTACTTAGTTGTAAATGTTCCAGGGTTTTTTTCAGATTAATGCAGTTGTAAATAGAATGATTATGTTAATAACATTGAATAAATTTTCAGTTTTAACAAGAGCAGTATAATGTCAATTGAATTTCTAGGAAAAAAGTACTTTTTTGCCTCTTCTGTTATGAAAAACATTTGAAATAATTTTGACAAATAATGTTATAACTACACGTAATTCATACTGTATCTTCCCAGGACATGGAGAAGGCCG
>NW_010225606.1:49829-90923 GCF_000690775.1 Eurypyga helias | reverse complement strand
TATAAATAAATAAATATATAGATAACCTGACCACTACAGCAAGCAATATTAGTTTATATTTAGAAAGACAAAAATATAACCCATGATTCTGACACTTGCTTTTAAAGCTTTTATATTACTCACAAAAGGTCAAAGTATTGGTGATGTTTGAAAGCTAATCAATGCCTCTTATTTACTGTCTGCATTTCTGTTTCATTTTAAGTGTGAGAGTTTTCTTGCGATTTATCTGCCCAGCTTTCATTGAATACAACTTAATCAGTTCTAGGGATTTTGGAAGTAACATTTTAAGCACAGTTTTAATGGACGTCACGATATCTACTGCTTAAGATTGCGGTCTTAAACCTATTCAGTGCAGGAAAAAAGGCAATACTCCCTTATGCTGCTTGAAGGCAGGTAAATACAAATAATTTCCCTTTTAATGGAATTTTCCAGGTCATCGGGATCCCGGCTGAAGATTTTGGAATGATTTTGCACTTTTGTGTAGGTAATAACTGGGGACACCATATCATAGACTCCCAAAGTAGTGAGGGGGAAGGTAGGGACATAGATTGCAGTAGACTTAATTACATAATTTATTCAAATGGTAATTTTTTTTTTTGGTTGAAGAAAAAGTGTTATCAGAAAATGTCAAGTCATTAAACCAAAAACTTTCCAGTGAATGAACTCATTTTAAACACTTATCAAGCAAAGATTTCTCTTCTCCAGGGTGGCTTTCTAAGAAGCACACTGAAGGACTTTGTTCCTTTCCAAAAAATGTCAATAGCCCAGTGCTCTGCAGTTTACCCCAGCAGCAAATTGAACTCTCCATTCCTACACATTTGTTAAATTAGTTCTGAAGCAGCCAAAGCCTGGCACTTAACCTCTTTCTGTTGTGAACAGATTCAGATATCTGATCTGGAGCTGTCAGAGCAGGGGTTTGAGCCTGACCTGGGGTCACCATCAGGCTGTGTCAGCCCCTACCCGTAGGCTAGTACTGACATACACTCTGGGTTTTCCCAAGGCAACAATCATACAGCTTTTTTTTCAACCAAAAACTGACCCTAAAGTATTAATGTGGTAGAGGAGGCATTTCCTCTCAAGATCTGAAATTTATTTCGGAAAGTAGCTAAGATTCAGTGAAATTCTGGTGAGGATGCGTACCCACCAAGCTCAAGCAAATAAAGAAATCAGAGATAGCTTTGAAATCTTTCCAAAGAACAAATGAAAATACTTTTTCCTCCTTTTTTCACCTTTATGTGGCAAAGAAAGGCCATTAATAATAACAGATGAAATGTAAAAACTCTTGTGACTTGCCTAGGGCTGGAAAACAGGTCAGTAATTCAACTTCTATAAGAATGCAATGTTTATGGTTCCCAGCTGCCTCTTTACCTCCCTAGATTGTGTTATTTGTTTCACTTGTATGCTGAAAATCCCCTAAAATATAAAGAACAACTTTTAAGAACCAGATGTGATTACATAATGACCAAAATGGGATTGTTTGGAATAATTTTGAAATGACTAACTGAGCGATAGATAAAAATTATCCCTTAATTTTGTTGATAAAGTGTGAGAGTTCAGAAATATACCCTCAGCAATGAAGTCACTGCAGCTTGAGAAGGGAAAATGTAGATATTTTTACGAAGTTAGGCAGTTCAAAGCAAATAATAAAGCAGTGAAATCTAATTTACACCTGATTTACACACAAACAACCAAAATGTTACATACTTTTTTTTTTCATATTTAAAAATGTGTTCTAGTAATTTTACATGGAAATTTAGTTCAAGCAATGAAATATTGTACTAATACCTGGTATCTATATACTTTTCAGCACAGCTGCTCGCATTTCTAAAAACAATCATCATCACATCTGGAGTGCAACAGGAAAATAGACGCCCAGTTGATGAAAATATACTTGCATGTGTTTCAAGATTCTTACATCAAAGTCCAGTGCATACTTCAGACCCTCTTTGGACCAGATCTTTTCTAGTTCAGGATGCAGATTTATAGAAAGAGAAAGGTAAGTCTGGCAAGAGAAGCCCAGAAAAATGAAAGTGATAAATCACCACACTTCTGCAGACATGACTCTGACTTGGTTTTGTCTCTAACTGTATTCAAGAGCTCATCACTCCTGCTTTTCCTCTAACTCAGTGAAAAGTGCCTTGTTTTAATTGAAGCTATTTACCTCCTTATTATAGCAAAAATGACCAAACCCAAAATGAATCAGGGCTGCATTTATGAAAAATCACAAATTACTTCAGTGCACTGTTGAAATGTTAGCCACAGGACTGAGCATACAAAAGAAAGAGTAAGAGTCACCAGAATGAAGAGTGCTGCAGAGAATAGTAATAAATGTCCTGTTAGAGGGATGCACTTAGGACCAGTAAACATGTAAGGATGGGAAAATGAATGGTGGAAGAAGATGACAGAGATAATAATTTGAAAAACGTCCTGGCTAAACCATCTAAACTAAAGCATCAGAAGTCACAAACTTCTGATACAAAGAGGATGAGGCAGTCAGTTAGGAACAAAGATAAAATCTCAGCTGTACAGCCTTTGAAGCATGCAATATTTATACACTCTGAAAGCCCGTTGTGATGTAGAGGTTAAAGCAAAAGGCACTCCTGCTTGTGTGTGTGGGTTAAGAGGATGGTAGTTGAGTTTTTCACTAGCCACAGGTATCCAGAAATACTACAGGAAACTGCCCTCCTAATGCAGTCACAGATCTGCAAAAAGAATATAGTTACACCTTCCTTCCACCCTTCTGTGCATGTGCTGTGCACCTCTAGCATCATTTGGCTCCCTAAGTGAACCTTCTGACTCCCTTCTCGTCTTGATTTCCTCTTGCTGCCATTCTTTCAGTTTCTGGACCCAAATCGAAATTTTACTAATATCCTACCAACATAACGAGTGCCCATACTGCCATGTCTCAGTGCGGGATATCCACCATCATGTCAGGGTAGGTGGAAGGGTACGGAGAGCTCTTACTGCACTACAGGGAGATGAGGGTGGCTGGGTTTCGCCTGCACTGCTGTACCACTGCAGTCCTTTGCCAGCATTCCAGTTGCTGAAATCTGCAGCAGGGAAGTGTCTCACCACGCTGAAGTTATCCGTAACTTTTTCCTGGATGTATGCTTGACATTTGCACAGCCTCTCTGTCTCAGGTATTCCTAGGAATCAAATAACGCCTGCCATACAAAGTGCATTAAGTCCATTTGCTGTACCAACATTGATATTCATCTCCCATTAGCCTTGCCTGACATATATGTGTGTGTGTGTAAACATGCTGTAAACCCAAGGGGATTTAAAACTAACAATTTATGTATTATGATATATTATGTCACCAAGGAACTGGAGCTTAAGGACTAAAGGTGCTGATCCATCATTGCTAAAAAATAATATTCCAACCTTTCTTCCCTGAGAGCTGACCTTCTCCTCACCTTCTGAGCATTCATCTCTCACTTGCTCGCTCTTGTGCAGATGTTTTCCGTGATTTAATAACTTTGACGGGAGAATACACGTAGCGTTTATTACCCATGTGTCTTGGAAATGCAGATCAGCATGCCCAGAACAGAAGTAGTTTGTTTACTACTTAATGGCAAAGTAGTTGAATTCTAAAAAGGTCACTGATGTTATTATTTAAAGGCAAGCAGAAAGCAGGCAGCAAAGAGAAACAACCTATTAGAAATTCCGCACTGTCTACAAGATAGTAATAACCTCCTGTCACAGTAGATAAATGAAGGTAATTAAGGTCTTTAAACTCCAGTTAGAAACAGCATTATTTCTTTCCATTCCTGCCACTTCTTAATACCACGAGGCAGTATCTGAGCAGGGAGAATGGCAAGTCCTGGGATAATTTTCCAGGAAAGGTAGTGAAATTGCTGTGATGAAGTTCTGAAGAGGCAAAACAAATGTCTGGTAACAAAATACCAATCCATGCTGAGACCACATTGGTTAATTTAGAGGTTCCTCAGTTTTGTGTAAATAAAGGATCTGCCTTTCTGGGGAAAAAAAGAAAAAAATGCATTGTGCAACATACATAGAGATGAGGAAATGTGAGAGCTTTTTGGAAATTAAATATTTGCAAACACTTTGCCTGCAAAATCTATTAGTTTCTTATTGCAGAAAATTACTCTCAGGAACGGTGCCTCAATTCCATAAAATCCTGTAAATCCCTGACCATCATTGTTCAGAGAATTTCTCCCTCTGGTGGAGACAATGGGATAAACAAAAGAAAATATTTCTATCAGAAGATAATCTTTCTATAGCCATAAAACTGAGGCTTGGAAAATCCCATTGCTCAGACTTGAATTGCCCTGAATGAGCTACCCTGTGCGAGGCTGTACGCTTCGTCAGTCGGGGCAGAGAGCTCTGCAGCCTCTCTGCGAGCAAACACTGGAAATGTTTGTTTTCCTAACAATCTCCAAGAATGTAAGTCTCACTTTCCCACCCGAACTGATGCCAAAAGATAGAATGTCTTTTTTCTCAGGGAAGAAAAAAAAGAAAAAGGAACAATGCCACAGTTTCTCTTTCTTCAAGTTTTTGTTATTATGTCTGAACAAAGTGATATTTTACTTATGTTTCAGGGCACAACTGCAATTTTACTACCTTGTGATCATTTAAACTGCAAGAAGGTGCAATGTTCGGGCTGATGATAATCTGAAGAGGGTAGCACAGGGGCAACCATGCCTAGGAGCCCTGTTAGCACTGGGAACCACCTGCTTCTTCAGGACCATGTTCTCTTACACAAAACTCCGCTACCCTTTGTGGGAGGTGTTTCAAAGTTGTCAGTTGCTTGGCAGGACACATAGCTGCTCTTTGGGCCATTTAGCAGACAGCTCATCATCCACTATTTCAAAATGGGACCATTTTTGCAGGAGGCATTTACGAAATAGCACATCTATGCAATCAGAAGGAAATGGGGCTCATCTCCAACATCCCCATGATGCTCAGTACAGCACTCATCAGCACAGGATCAGAGCAACTTGCAGCTTCCGAGGGCCCTAAGCAGACATGCAGGTGTTCTGGGGAGGTGAGCCAGAGGACATGCTACAGGACCTCGGGTGCCTTTGGCTAGCTATGTTTATCTGCACATACCCAAATGTGGACTGGAAATAAGGATGTTACTTACACACTTTGGGCCTCTCAGAATTCTCTGTCTAGGTAACTCAGAGTAATCAACTCTCACAACATTCATGAAATCTCTAGGAATGAATTTCATCCTTGTGAATTCATATTGTGAAAAAAGCACCAAAAAGAAGCTCCCAAAATCATGATTTGTTTCCATAGAGGGTCAGACCATGGGGAAATGTCATAAAATGAGATGAAGACAGGGCTCAAACTCTAACAGGCTGATAATGCTCCCAAATTGGCTCTCTGTGCCATCAGACAGTAACTTCAGATGCTGTTTAAATATGGCAGTATTGATCTGGCCAGTGCTAATTCCCCAAATCCCTTCTTCAATTGCATATTTCTTGACAGCTTAGTGTCTCCAAGTCATTTCTCAGCAAGGGAGACTCAGTAAATGATCGTTTCATTGCAGCAAGGTAAAAGATATTGAATTATTCATGGATTGGTTTATCTGAAGCCAGCATGGCTGCGGCAGAGTGTCTGTGAGGCTCTCGCATCACCCCTGCCTTTCCTTTCACCCCTGTGCCCACAGCCCGGGCGCTGCCGTGGCAGCTCTGGGAGATGGTTTTGTCAAGAAAAGGCATCCAGGTCTTGCTCACTGTCAAGACCTGGATGCCTTCAAGGCCAGGCTGGATGGGGCTTTGAGCAACTTGGTCTAGTGGAAGGTGTCCCTGCCCATGGCAGGGGGTTGGAACTGGATGGTCTTTAAGGTCCCTTCCAACCCAAACCATTCTGTGATTCTATGATTCACCAGTAAAGCTCGTAAGCACAGTGCACCTTTGTGTATAAAGGAAGGTACAGTACTTGGCTCTGAGGTTCTCTTCCCCAGCTGGGAGAGCACTGCAGAGCCTCCCCGTAAAACAGGCTGAGGGTCTTTGCACACTGCTGTGTGCAGAGCCGAGAGCGCACTGGGCGAGGGGCTGTGACAAGAAGCCCAGGTTAATGCTTTATAACCTGTCACACGCAGCAAAAGGAGCAGTGCAGGCTCAAACTGAGACAAACCACTGTTGTCTCTTCATGACTAACTGGCTTCCTTATAATTAAAATAGGTTTTTAGAAGTTGTTCTTTTACTTCTGATTCAACAGGCACATGATTTCATAGTCACTTCATGGGAGAACGGTAGATGTATTTATTGAGGCTGGTTGCTCTGAAATGATTGCACAATCAGATTACCTTAACATGACAGCCAGGTGCTCTTCCAGTGAATTTGTATCCCACAGGCTACAGAAAATCAAGGCTTTCCTAGGAATATTTGCTCCACTTCATTAGAATTGGCTAAGTGCATCTCAATGGCCTTTCATTCCACTTAGCCTCACTCTATTAACAGTGTGTTAAACTCTCTTCAAATACAGCACTTACCCTCTTTGGGGTAAGTTTTAATTGGTTCGTTTCAAGAACATCAACGTTTACATTCTCCTTCTGTAGTGACCACGGGAGTGGGAGTTGATATGACTCAGTTCAGTGTTCTGATTGTAAAAGCTAGACCAGATAAGTCAGAGTTCAGGTTACAGAGGGAATATATTGTAAAATAGTTCAAGCACAGAAAGCCACTTAAACCATATGCTCTGCAAAATGCCAGTTTTTATTCCATATGCAAATTTATAATATAGCAAGACCTAACTGTTATCTTGGAACTAGAGGTGGGTGGGAAAGAGGCAGTTCATCTTACAAATAAGCAATGTTTGCCTAATATTTGTCTTTCACATGTTTCTCTGCTTTCAGACCTCTTCCTATTCTACAGGGATAGAAATGCAAAGTCTCAAAAAGAAGGTGCAAGTGAATTCTAGAGCAAAAGTGCATACCTTGTCTTTTGGAAATGCAGGCTGGGTTCCTTCTTTGTTATTTCCCCAAGTGCCACAGAGGTGACATACACACCGTCTTCTGATGGGAGATGTGACACAACTGACAAACTGGAGAGCACAGATCTTCGCAGGGTTTGGCTGTGATCACGGTCAGACAACAGCCCATGTGAGTATAAGACTATTGCCAGGCATTGGTTAGCTAAGATGGAAAAAGTAGAAGACAGACAATAATTTCAGCTGATGACATAATTCACTTGCTCCTACAGGATGCATTCTCTACAGCTCTTCTGATAGCAAGAGAAAAAGGATTAAAGGAAAAAAATGCCAGTGCAAATGAAGCTGCATTGGTAGCTCCACTTCTGCAGGAAGGTATAAAGGAGCTGGTGGTTCATGTGAGGGATCCTGTACGACTACAGTGACTGCCATCATCACTCTGTGGATAAACAGAAATCAGAAATGAAGGTCATCAGGTTGATAGCTTCCAGCAAAGCTAATTTCCTGGAAAAATGTCAGTCTTGTTGCCTTGGTGAATCGTCCAGTGTATTAAATTTCATAAATCCTTTATCATTTCATATCTTTGCCATTTGCTACTTGCTCAGCCACCTACCAGAGAGATTTAGTTTCTCTGAATACTTTTCCAAGGCTCTGCTGCAGCTGCCAGGTCTGTTCTGCACTGAAACACGATTGCACATTGCCACAAGCCCTGTGAAGAAGTCTGGGATTCATCTGCACTGCCCATGTCCTTGCTACAGGGCAGAAGTTTCTTTTCCTCTCAGAGTTCTTTGTTACTATATCTCAAGACAGGAATTCGGTTGAGCACGGTAAACCAAAAGCAATAAAAATAATTTCTTTATTAAATCCAAGAAGGCATAACTGTATAAAAAGCTCTAGGGAGACATAGCTGTCCAGAGAAGAACGGAGCAAAGAATTCACCTGGCACTTAGACTGATGTTATTAATCTAGCTAGTTCAACCCATAGACGGGCAGGTCCTCTGCAGCCTTACTTCAGTGGGTGTCCAGGCCTCAGGCATCCTTTGCTGAAGACTTGTTTTCACAGAAGGCAGTCTTGCCCTACAAGACTCTTCTCTTCTGATGTGGGCACCCCTCCAGGCGTTCATTCCAGGGCATCACTCCTCCGAAGGCTTGACTGAGATCAGCATTAATTTATTTGTATCCTATGTATAGGCTTGCAAAGGGCCTCCAAATATGGCTTAGTCTCTAGCATCAACCTAAATCTTAACCATGAATAGCTATCAAGAATAATGGAAACATTTAATTGTTCTTCAAAACCTCCAACGTTGGAGAATCACAAATGTGTCTTGACATTGTCTAAAGCTTGACTTTCCTTAGTTTTGGGTTTTTTTTTTTTCTAAATCTCATTTAAATATTTTGGCTTCTGATTAAGTTCCATATTTATGAACATAGAGAAGCACATGTAAAGACAACCTTTCATGCAGTTGGAAGCTTATCAGACTTTACCAATCACTTTCCTTTTATAGAAGAAACAAATTAATTTCTTTCAACTGTATATTGTAGCTTGTCTTTCCCAAAACTCTATCATTTTCATTTTCACAGCCTTTAGCTATTAATAGCTCTTCTGTAATTATTGCAATTTAGAAACTGCTCCCTGGTAATCGCCCCCTGATGTATTAACAAAGGGCAATTATATACACTCTCAATTAAAATTTTAATAATATTTCAAAAGACCTTCTGTGGACAGCAATATCAGAACACAAAAGGTTGAAGTTTCAGGGATGGATTTTTTTTAAATGCTTTATGAATCCACTTTTGTGTCCAAATACTAACTTATGGTATGAATTTGATATATAGCTAACAAGTTAAGGGATTCTGAGCTTAATAGTAATATTTTCTGAAACAGCAAGGGTCTGGGAAAAGCACAGATTTGATCTCCTTGTGCTGAAATTACAATTTTACCAAGAAATGATTTATCTTGGAATTTCTAGATTGCTGTAAAGTCTGAAAAGTGTTGGCTTCAAAATGAAAAAGAAAAATATAATAATACTTTTTATTGATCTGATCTAGTTACAGCCACTTATAACCATGGGGCTTAAGTGTTCTCTCTTACTTGATGTTGACTTAATTTGGCAGGACAGCGCAAGCAAAGCAACTCAAATCTAAGGGATCTGACTACATGTGTGTCATTTCCTGTCCCCAGTCTGTCTCACATCCTACCCGCCAAAACGGTCTATAAGAAAGCTGAAGAGGGACTTGTTGCAAGGACAGGTAGAGATGGGACAAGCGGTAATGGCTTTAAACTGAAAGAGGGTAGATTTAGATTATTGATATAAGATTTAGATTTATGATATCGGGAAGAAATTCTCTCCAGAGAGGGTGGTGAGGCACTGGAACAGGTTGTCCAGAGAAGCTGTGGATGCTCCATCCCTGGAAATGTCCAAGGCCAGGCTGGATGAGGCTTGGAGCAACCTGGTCTAGTGGAAGGTGTCCCTGCCCATGGCAGGGGGGTTTGGACTAGGTGGGCTTTAAGGTCCCTTCCAACCCAAACCATTCTGTGATTCCATGTGTTATGTTCCCCAAGAACCGGAGTTCTCCAGGCTGAAGAGCAAGGAGAAAAAAGAGTGTTGCCTGACTGTCTTCAGATGAAAATAAAATGTGCCTCAAGTTGTGGCTAAATATTTTAAAAACTAAATCAAAACCTGGCTCTGGCAAAAACTACAGAGGGAGACAGTTCAGGCAGTGACTCAGCCCTAATGAGCGGGGCTGGGAGGGATCATGGTCCAGCACACTAACGCACTGTCAGCCACGCCGGGGACTGACTGCATCACTGCTGCTGGAATTACACCGTGTGAGCCTTGGGCAAGTGAAGGAGAAATTAAGTGCTAATGAGCAGATTGCCCTGAATCACTCTGGTTCAAACAGACTGTCAATCTGGCCAGCTGAGGCATCCCAGGTGAACACAGCGGCTGCTGGCAATGGGGGAGAAAGAACGAGACAGAGATGCTTGTGGTGCGTAGGGGAACATGGCTGTCGCAGGTTTTAGGGTACCTGTTCCATCCTGGAAGGTAACACATGATTTAAAACAAATTGGACCAATTTTAAGACAAGAAGTTGTGTTCAAAAACAAAAGTTACATACTTCAGACAGAGAGTTATTTTGGAATATGTCTGTTAATTGTGTAGCTACTGTGAGATGGGTGTTTCCAGATGAGAGTGCCCTACAGCCAACTCAGTGAGTCTGTTTATAGTGCAATAATGTTTTCAGGCAATATTAGCTGGGCTGCTGCTGTGAAGTTCAGACTTTTTTATCAGCAAATTGTTTTGTCCCTGTAGTTTGCTGTTCTCCCAAATTGCGGTGCTGAATCCGAAGAAAATTTTCCTGGCAATACATGTATAAGTTGGAAATTCAAGGCTTCCAGTCTTGATAATTTCTCGATCAGTCTGTGATACTTCTGGCAGAACGAAAACAGGGCATCATAATTCCATGGTGATTCAGAGTTGGTACAAAGTGACTACAATTTCAAGTCCAACAGCTCCAGACTTACCCATGCAACATGGGGCAGGTTACTGCCCGTATTGCTAATAAACATTGCCCTGTCACAAAGATGAATATCTGCCATTAGAGCTAAATCATATAGTGGGTCTCGCTGAAAGTGTAATTGCATAATTCTGGCTACTCTTCTTACCATTACTGGACATGCAAACTGAGAGGGATCATTGCTTTGAAAGTTGCTACAAGTATGATTTTGTCTGAAATACATATTTCTTTCTCACTAGAAACAACAACAAAAGAGTGTTTTTTCATGTTTTCTAATTTTAGGGACTTAGAAAACAGAGTGGGAAATAAAAGTTAGATATCAGCTCCATCTCAAATCCAATAGGAGCAGCTCTTTTCTTCAAGTCAATAGCTCAACACAGAGGAGGTTTTCTTAGCCCAGCCCAATTCTCACGTCTTGCTGAGGCAGTCTGACACGATACTTCCTGCTTCCACAGATTGTGAAATATTCCTTAATGAGCCTTTTCCAGTCTAATCTCCTAAAAATCTCCCATTTTCCATAGACTATTGCAATGTTATTTATAGCAGGAGCAGGTGTTCTCAACAACAGTTCCCTATCAAGCAGATGTCTTCTTTCTTTGACTATATAGGCAAAAACACTTTTAAAGCACTTTTTTCTGTCATGCTGTTAATATGTCCTTCTAAAGCTGAAAATCTGGGCCACAGAGGTGTTGCTTCATGGTCATTTCAGAGCTGAACACAATCAGACTCCTATCCTGTTCAGGAACCTCACAGGTTTTTTTCCCTTATTTATTTGATAACAGATATATGGCCTTAAAATGGACTTTTCCTAGCTCAGGTCATTCTTAGCTAGGCAATATTATCAAAATATTAGAAAAATATCTTCATTTTAAAGCTTTCCCCAAAGGCACAAAAGTTGCTGGTGGAGAAATATTTGAAGTATTTTGTCCTAGGAAAATGGAAATGAAAATTGTTTGATGTCTTCGTAAGTCATAAACCCAAGACTACAGTGGGGCCGTTCACAACTCCTCAGCAAACCTCCCACCCATTTCTGCTGAAGGTGGGAATACAGCCAGGAAGAGTGATGCAGAAAGGGCTGGAGGATGGTGCCCAGGTTTTGTGCAGGCAATGGTTGAGTACAGGCATTCCCAAAGTAGCTGAAATAAACCTCCATTTTCCACAAAACCTGATGTAGGTGATTGCAGGGGATGAATGACCACACTGGGTAGCTCAGCTGTTGTAGCTTGGCTCAACTTAAGCACAGAAAAGTGTAAATAAGTAAGTTCAACCCACATGGGAGAAAACTTTTTGCCTGGACTGGCTGGGGGCTACTTCTGGCTTTTCCTTCTCCTGCAGCAGTCTAGGGTGTTAACTGTGTTTTGTGATTGTTTCTTCTGCTAAAACATTTGACTCTTACTCCTTTTGGGACATCATTTGAAAAGTAGTAGACTGTCTATTTAAAAATGTATTTCAAGCAATTAACATTCTGGAAGGCTGAGAACAGCAAGACTATTGTGCAATGGCAACAACAGGGAGCAGATGGTGGCACTGATGCTCCTTACTGAGAGGAATGAAGCTCTCAGGAACTGCTATCTGTGGAGACGAGTGATTTTACATATATATATATATAAAATACCCATTTACAATCTGTTACCCTTCTGCATATTCATTTAATTCTATCCAATATCCAACCCCTTTTCCTGTAGCTTCCTGAATCTTTCTGCTGGTATGAAAAATTCATTTGTAATTGTCTTGTGTCTGTCACTCCTGCCTGTATGGAGCTGGCTGGGGAAGGAAGCAAGCTAAAAGTACAGCACAAAGTGTTTCAGTAGCACGACATAAATAGTGCACAAGTGCCAGGGGTTCTGATAGAGGGAGGGCGTTGGAGTCACATCTGCCCTAACACACTGTCAGAAACCACTGCCCTGGTAGGAGGTGCTGCAGAAGTGAATGTGTGCTAATCCCTCAGCTGCCACAGACCCTCTCCGGAGGGAGGTTGGAGCTAGTAGTGCAATCCTACCTACGAGCCAGCTGTGAGGAGGTGACACACATCTGGCTCGGCCATCTCTCCTAGAGAGAATTAGCCCCTGGCCGAGGGAGAGGTGGGCTGCTGGAGGTGAGAAAGCTGCTATAAAGTGACAGGGCTCAGCTGTCAGAGCCCTAATCCTGCTCCTGGTCTCTTTGGACCTCAGGAAGCACCACGTCACACATGAGAAACTACCTGTGAGAAAAGTGGAGCCAGACGAACATCACACTTTCCAATCCATTTGTTTTCAAGTCATGCATTTTCTTCAAGGAGAGGAGGACAGACAAGTTCAATAAATCCACCTCCCTTTCAAGAAAAATGAAAACACGCTCTAAATGAATTTTAGATCAATTAAAAAGTTTTCACTGGACTGGAAACAAAGTATTTCATTTCAAGTTGCTTAAACTTCTAATTCGGTCAAATTTGAATAGAGGACACAACTTTGGAACAAGGTGTTTTAAAAAGCACAAGAAAACAGAACTCACAGCTTCTGACGCTGAAGCAGAACACACTGTGGCATTTGCAGTGAAACATCCTGGTGCTCCTCTCGGTTGGCAGACAGCAGGTAGAGCTGGGCTACGGCATCCAATGCACAATGGTGCAAGGTGTTCACACGTTTAGGATGTTAAGCCATGGAAGAAATGAGTTGAGAACCTGATACCTCGTTGACAATAAGCAACTGCAAATAAAGATGACCAAACATTGAAGTTAAGTATATAAAGATTATAAAGATATAACCTTATTGTGATACTAAGCAGTGAACCCACAGAGCATCCCCAGTAGCCGGGGTTTTCAGCAGAGATCACAGATGTACTTTCAGTGCCAGTAATGAGAAGAAACAGTAGCTTAAGGAATACAAAGATATTAAGAAATTAGTTTTGATGTGTGAGTCAACAAGGCGTAAAGTTTTAACCATGTATAATCCTCATGGGCTGACTCTGGGCTTCATTTCTGGGGGGAAGAATAAGAAAGCACATAATTGCTTGTCCCAGCAGGGAAGCAGAAGGAAAAGAACTGTAACAGCAGCAGAGCTATAGGGGTCCCAAATGTACGAGCTACTGTGCCTATACCTTCTCTGGGGGGAGCCTGCACAATCCTAGAGCATAAACAGCAACAGCTCTTTATATCCTCATCTGCTCTGGGTGAGAGGGAGGTCTTTCTTATTCCTAGGAGGAATGTTGAAAAGTTTATATACCTCATGTTTTTTTCCTCCAGAAGTTTCCAAGTTTTTAATAGGCTACAGGGAAAAAAAAACCCACAACAACACAACCAAAACACACAATTCTGCTGCTTAGGCTTTCATAAAAGCACATGATTTACAAACCCTTACATTTTGAAGTGGAGGGGAAAAAAAAAAAGATTTTTGTAGAAAACAGAAGCCAGCACTAATGACCATCAGTACTTCAAACTTAGGAGTATCTAGTGAGAAGATATCACAGTGAAGAACTGAGTTTGACGTAAAATTAAAACAATATTAAATTATAACCATTAGCAATGTGGGCTTGAATATGCTGAGTATGAGACAGAAATCCAATCCAGTGTAGTTGGATCCTGACTTTATGACTGAGACTTTTATCATAGAATCATGGAATGGTTTGGGTTGGAAGGGACCTTAAAGATCATCTAGTTCCAACCCCCCTGCCATGGGCAGGGACACCTTCCACTAGACCAGGTTGCTCAAAGCCACATCCAGCCTGGCCTTGGACACTTCCAGGGATGGGGCATCCACAGCTTCTCTGGGCAACCTGTTGTGGATGGAACACTTATGGACCAAGCTCAGCAGTTCTCTGCTATTTTGCCCAAGAAGAATTGCAGTATTTGACTCTGATAGCTGCCAGGGTGTAACTGTTACCTTGCCCACACTAATATGGATTAAAGTCTGAAATTAACTCATGTTACTCCATCACCTGGTAGTTACCATGTGTTCACAGTTTCCTCTTTGCCTGTCTGTTTTGTGAAATCAGTGTTTGTTAGAATGCTGTGTCTTGCTGCTGTCTGTGAATGCTCATGCTACTGTCCCGGTGTCCCATTGAAGAGGGCAGTAATTATCCTGTGCAGCCATAATCCTGTCTAGCACAGACAACCCCAAAGGGTCAAATCCATGGAAGAGGAGTGCTGAGCTGCCTACACCTTCTGCAAGGAGCCGCTGGCAGTGAGATGTGGAGAGGACAGGCACTCTTCGGGTTCCATCTGGTGGCCAGGAGATCGCTTGTGAGAGCCACAGGCCCCAAGTGTCCACCTCGATGACCACGAGGACTTGCACAAGCACCCAAGGACCACAGGTCCGGCTCTGTCATGAGGTTCTGAGTGGCACCGAGGCAGCGAGGGAGGCAGCCAGGTCTCTCTTGGGTTAGGCGAGGACTGGGCATTGCCAACACCTGCGCAGCCACCTCGCTGCAGCCAGGAGCAGGGTCACAGTTTTCTCTAGTCTAGACCTCTCAAATTGAGGGTTATTTGTACCTCCTCTGTCGTTTGGGGCTTTGTCTTTAGAATCAGCCTTGGGAGACTCCTCCCTGCTGCTGTTGCATGGCTTACGAGCCCAGGGATCACTCAGCACCCCAACACAGTGATGCTAAATGCAAGTAGTGATGCTGCAAGAGAGACGTGCCCACTCCAGAGTGTGCTCGTAACTTCTGCTGCCAAAATGGGTATGCGGGTGCCCTGATCTCTGACAAATCACAGCATATTCCTGGGCCGAACAGCGGTGGCTCTCAGAACGAACCCGTACATCTTCCAGATGTAGCAGTGGTTTCTCTGCTGGATACTTGCCTGTGAAATCATTTCAGACAAGACAATCAGCCGCAGTGACTGGCCCCAAGGAGGAACTGTGTGCTATTTATTAACTGGAGGGTTAAAGCTTGTTAATACATCTGCACTTCTCCCCAAATGTAGAACCCAAATAAATTATTGCCATGGGAAGATTCACCCTCTGGCAACTCCAGCAGGGTACTTCTGCAAGAATTTCCTGTCAACGAAAACCTACCACCAGATGTCGTTGTAGGATAAACTGTTTGAAAAATTGCTATTCAGAGGGCACAAAACAAGCTCAGATTATTTCACTGGTTCTCCAGCAACATCATGCAGGGCATCGTGGGGGCCATATGTCCTGTTTGCCTTCACTCATAATGGGAGGAACTGGAGAGCTTGGAAGGAAGTTACTTGCTGGATTTTGCAGTATGTTAAGTTCAGACCAACTAGCTATATGCTGTACTTAGTTCGAACTGTACTGCTTCTTCGTCAGAATAACTTCTTTTACTTTTTTCACTTGTATCAGTTGACCTATTAAATGTTACCCCTGTGGATAGACATTTTGTTCATATCTTGGTACTGTCGTATTTTCACCACTATTGTGACTCTCAGAAAAACATACACTGGTGAAAATCAACAAACGACCTGTAACATCAGTCACTTAATAACAAAATCTTGGCCAAAGACTCATTTCTGCAAGTGAATGCTGTTTTTCCTCTCCCCACTCTTTTAAGGAACTATGAGTGATACAATCCTTTTGCTGCTGTCAGTCATCAGTCATTACTCTGTGCTGGAAATAGCCATAAAACTTTACCTCCTGTACCTCTTAAACGTCACCTAAACAGACATACTAGACGTGGTCATTGCATAGAGTTTTGCAAGTAAGAATGAATCCTTATTCATAAGGTCTGCATGACAAAGTCTTTTCTACAATAGGACTATTGCCCTAAAATATGAATCAAGCTTCAGAAATTGCCAAAGTTGTTCCTTCTCACACATTACATGCTAGCCACATAGCAATGATCCCTTGTCATCCATAAACCACACAGTTCTACATGGCTCATCCTTTCCACGTGCATGAAACGTAAAATGCTTCCCTGTGAGCACCACTGATGATGAAACCCATAAATGAAGGAATACAGCTTTCACCCATCACCAGGGCTGCTACTGCAGCAATATGGGAAGGAAGTCCAGTGGGTACAGAAGGCTGGAATCCCTTGGAGTCTGGTGTGAGCTACGGGGGGCCTTCAGGGCTGTCTTGCAAAGGGCAGTTCTGTCAGTGCCTCCACAGTGCTGCCTGCAAAACTTGCTCCCTTTCTCTGGCCTGGAATTTGGGATGGGAACCCCAAAAAGGGACCTCATGTTCACCCTGTATAGTGTCTACTTCAAGAAAATTCCTCATTCATCCCAGCTGAGCTTCCCTTGTATGCATTTAGTTGGCGTAACATGACCAGAACACTCAAAAGGGGTTCAGTTATAGCTCCTGCTCCATGTCCCATCAGGTGTCCTTACCAAACAGTTAATGGTCCTTCCCAAAGAGCTCCAGCTACTCATGGTGACCCTCCAACCTCTGTCCCATAGCATCAGCGATGGGGGACACATACCGAATCTCCATCCCTCATGTCCGTCCTGTGGTACATGACATAAAGCACCCCGGGTGGCTGACAGGTTCCAGTCCGATGGGCTCACAGCTGTGCACCTGAGCTTAGGCTCCTTTCTGCTGACTCCAGCCAGAAGGACAGCTGGGATGGGATGAACCTCAGCTTTATGCACGTGGAGCCCCGCTGTTCGCATCTCAGAGCTCCTCTGCCAAGACCTGTACCACGGCACTCTATTTCTAGGCTACGGTTTCCCCAGTAACCTGTCCTATTGTATGAAGTGAATGAGCATGCTTAATTATAAAATACAAAGCTTCTCTGCTTTGTAATAACTTGCTTTATTGGCTTTGTTGGCAACATCCCTGCTCCAAATGGGAGTTTGAGCTGGTGACCAGCAGAGGTCGTTTCCAGCCAACATTTCTCTGGTTCTACTGTTTTTCTGTTTTGTTCCTCTCTTTGTTCAAGGGAAGGGACTGAGAAGCTAGAAATATTACTTTTTGGCAAAGAATGAGAATTTTAGTGTTCAGGATTTAATGCACAGTATTTTGGATTCTAGTGCAGGTTGAAACCTCTTAACAAGCAGAGTATCAGAGACTGTAATTACTGATATTCATTAGCCAGTTACGTAAGTGAACAGGAAAGTGCTGCTGAAGATGTGTCTGGCTATCACATCCAACAATTTTCTATATGTGTCAGTGGGGGGAGAAGAGGGAAGAGGATTTTTACAGTGGTACTGCAGCCACATGAATAGAACAAAGGAACAGTAAATAATTTGATACCTTATTGAAAAATAAAAAGATTGACATTGACTTTGAGCTATTCTTACGACTGAGTTTGGGATTTAGGTCAGGTACGACGTGCCCAGGAGAAGTTCTGTTAGGTGTCATTCAAACACACACCACTTAGGCTGTGTGGGACAGTTTTTTCCAGTTTGGTTTTGCCCTGCAAGACTTAAACCTAGCACAGGGTTTTTCTCAAGCCAGCCTGGTCTTTCCCAATAAATCAAAGTGCCTTTGTTTTGAATGTCACAGGACACATCATTTTCTCTCCCAGATTTCCCACAAACCCTGGACCAAGCCTATGGTTTTCTATGAATCACATTCTCACTTAGTGTACACAGAATTCAACAGAGCATCGCTGGTGTGAGCAGAGCATCTGTGTCCTGAACGCCAAATCTAGACCTAATGGCCACATGCTGAACATGTGTTGATTCCTATTCTCAGACAGCAATATGTTACATACAAATCCTTCTCTCTGACAGTTCTCTTGCAGCTCATCACATCTATTAGGGATCTAGGATGAGGGAATGGCACCTTTTCTGAAATTTCACAGATGGTAACATACCACAACATTCAAGGAATAAAAATACATCCTCTCCATTTGAGCTGCCTTGGATCTGGCTCTGGGCTGATCTTACGACTTTCACATTTGCATGCCTAAGGTGGAACCAGCTGAGAAATAAACACTGTGATAAATGAATAATATAGCTAAGATACAATTACACACACAGGCAAAGAAAATCAGGGTTGCAAAATTAACCACTGCAAAGTTAGGAAAGGTGGCCTTCAATCAGCTCTTTTGGATCATACTGATACCCATCAACATTAACGGCATGAGCATATACTGTTTCTTTCACTGTCTCATCAGCTCACAGGATGGATGATGCTCACTTAGTAAGCAGCTGCTCTGTATTTTGTTTTCTCTCTATTTTCCAGTACGTTACCTTGTGTATTATTTATTGCAATGCATTACTGACTTGTTCTGAGATGATTATTCCTTTTTTGCCTGAGATCACACAGGGAAAGGACACCTAGAAAACAAAAACCACTCTCCTCCTTCCCTACCTTCTCTCTAAAAGCGAATAACCTAAAAACTTCACTTCCATGCTGTGAGACTGCACTCTCTTGTATCTCCCAAAATTGTTTCATTATTTCCTTATCTGCATATAGCTCTATATATCCCTTTTGTCTCCTTGTTCAGACTGTAAATGGCTTGAGATAAAATACCCTTGTGCTTTGCCAAAACCAAGCAGTTCTTCAGCAACTTCTGATGCTTACAGTTCTCTCTGCTAACAAGTATTTTGTCTTCCTTCTTCCAGGACATTCTTGAGGCTTTTCAGTGAGCTCAGAGGAGCCCAGAGTTGTCAGCAGGGTATTACAGTGACAGATGATTTAGAAAACTCCAGGGCTGCTCAGTTTTAATGGAGTCAGGCTAAGGTGCAGCAGGCACGGGCAGCCCATGTCAGTCTGGCATCAAACAGAATTTCTCAGAGAACACCCTCACAGAGCTCAGAATCCACTACCTTATAGACTGGTACCATTTCCATCTTTTTCTGATTCCTGCAATCTTTATGATTATCCAAATGGATTGTCCAAACTGGAAACCAAATTAAAACTAAAACCCCGAATCTCCCCAAAACCACAGCAACAACAAAAGAAACTCCTCACCTCCTGGGAATAAAGAAGCCTGGGGAACAGAGATAATAAGCAGCTAGACTATCCTGTAGCTCCCTTCTGTAGGGACACATTCACATAAAGTTGCTGTCGCAAACTAATTGCTTGTGCTGACTCATTCACAGAATCATGCAGGCCACAGACTGTAATTATCATGTCATAATTATCACTTCAATAGCACAAAGAGTGCGCTCTTATCTGATATGATAAAATAGTTCAATTAATTTTAAACAGAGGGAAACACTAGTACATCCTTACAGCCTGGCCACAGAGACAAAGCAAGCTGTCAGAAGGAGATTATTGATTTCATGTTCTCTTCTGGCTTTATTAATTTTTGTTCATGCATTATAGTCACCATTTTTCATGCACTTAGGAGATTTTAATTCAGTATAATACAGAAGAAAAAGAGTAAGATTAGATATAAATTCAGGAGAGAGACAGAGATAACGAAAAGAGAGGTAAACTATGGGTAATATTTACAGTGGAGGTACTGATGATTTCTGCAGGCAGGAATCTGTTCCCACTGGAGCAAAAGGTGGCAAGGTGAGAAGAGGAAAGGAATTGCTTAGTGTTGTCAGCAGTTGCGCTTCTGTTTCTCTTTACAAATCAAAATAGATTGATGCAGAATTAAAGCTTATATCTGAAGCAAAGGAATTCTACAGTGGAATAGAATAAAAGTACCCTTTATTGATGATACTTCCAATTTTCCCAGCTCAATTGCTTTTATAAGCAGTTTCCTTTGGGCTTGTTTCTGCCATGTGCTCCAGGGGCAAACGCTGTATAGCATGTCAGAGTGATTCTCAGCAATGTTACCTGATCAGTCAATGAGTTCTGTGCTTTTAAACAACATGGTGAGCCTGGGAATCTCATAGGAACCCTAATGTACAAGGTTGTAGGAAACTAATTCTTCTAGTATCAGAAAACTTTCCAGTGAATGCATTGTGTTACCATGGTTGCAAGACATTTCACGATTCCAGAACTATCGCCTGCCAGCACCGCTCACAAATAATAGAAAATTCTGAAATAAATAGTTCAGAAAGAAACTGGGGCTAAAGAGTTAAGATTAGGGTTAAATTTAGGGTCAGTGATTTTCCTGTTTTCCAGTGAGAAAGGCAGAAAAGCCTTGTAAGAAGGAAGCTGTGTTTAAGAACTACAGCAAGCAGAAGATCCCAGGGTGTATCTGCAGTGCGGAGCCTGCCAGCTGTGGGAGGAAACACCATGCAGCTGCGCAGCGGTCTGCCCATGCCTGCACTGAGCTGACACCGGGGCTGCCCTCGCCTCCTTGGGCTCCAGGACTTCTGGCAGCACAGAGAGTGGGAAGGTGGCAGAGGACTGCTATCACTCCAGCCTCAGATGCTGTACCTGGGGTGTGATATCAGCATGCATCCACCCCGCGGGGTAGCCTGTGTTGCTGCATATCCCAAGCTACGGCTGCACTGCTCTGCTGGGCTGGAAGGTTGGACTTCAAGGGTGGGCAATAAGTTTGTTTGTGGGGCAGGAATGAGATTTTAGATGTATAATGCAAGGAAATTTCTGTGGTGACTGCACCTACTGCAGAACTTCCAACTGAGCATAGCCAAATGATATGAAGAACAAGGGTAAATTAGTTTTGGTTACAAAATCAGGAGTTAGGTTGTACCCTGCATCTGCAGTTTCTTTTCTCAGGTATCTCAGAGGATGAGCCCAAACCATCCAAATGCCTGTGGCACGCTCTGCTAATCAGGGTCTTGGTACAACGAACTCCAGCAACTCCAGCATCTCTTTGAGAACATAATGAACTTTGCAGCAGCTTGTCTTCCCTCAGCACCCTCACTCTGCACCGCAGTGCCTCACAATCCTTATTGCAATTATCATCATAGCATACCTTGAGTGGGCTGAACCCTGTTTTCAGAGGCTTCTTCCTGTCCACAGGTTGTAGAGCGAGCATACAGCAATTAGGGTCCTTAGGTACCCTAGTATATAAGTTATCTAAGATAACTCCTCTCCTCTTCTCACCTTGCCACCTTTTGCTCCAGTGGGAACAGATTCCTGCCTGCAGAAATCATCAGTACCTCCACTGTAAATATTACCCATAGTTTACCTCTCTTTTCGTTATCTCTGTCTCTCTCCTGAATTTATATCTAATCTTACTCTTTTTCTTCTGTATTACGCCAAATTAAAATCTCCTAAGTGCATGGAAAAGAAAACATCTAAAGCTTTCTGGAAGAGGAGCCAGGTCTGAATGACCCAACAGAGCACACCTGAACTTCTGTTATACAGGGACTTTAACTGAATTTCACAAAGCTCTAGTAGTTTACTATCATCTCTGTCCTCGAGGTTTACCTAGAGATCTGATGCTGTTCAAAAATACATAGATAAGGTAGATATTTCCTTTTGAAATCTGAACTAAACTTCAGGATGACGCAGTCAACAAAGTAAGGATGATTTATCTGAGATACCAGCCCCAGCTCATTCTGCTGATGGAGAGTCATGTCCTGCAATATTACACATGTTGCCAATAATTCCTCATTGCTCTTCCCTTGAGGGGGAAGCTGACAAAGAGCAAGGCCAAGAGCTGCCTTCAGCTAGAACACAGGCGTGTGGTTTGATCCTGCCATGGATGCCTACCAGGCGGATAGCCAATGGCACTGAAATTCATCGTGGCTCATTCTCAGCTCATAAGAACTCTGGGTTGCCAGAAGGGTAAAAATACCCCAGTGCTTTTCCGTTTGTACTGGGTCTTCTCCAAACTCAGACTATGATATCTATAGTCTAGCAATACCTAGTAAGATTCAGGAAGACAAATGATCCCCAAACCAGGTTAGGCGTTCTGCCCTTTGGCCACCGTAATAGCCAGGTTTTGCCATCCAGTAGCTGGCTTCATGTGCAAACCCTTTCCTTGGAATACAACCCCTGAAAAACTGAGCTCTGCCCTCTATCATTTGACATTTTTTGTACAGCATATCCTGCATTAGAGGGACAGAAGAGAGGTTATATGTTGTAACACAGCAAAACTGTACTGAATGTAGCTCTTGAAGGGAAAAAAAAGTCAGTAGTGTTCTCCATCATCCAGAATGAAGCCAATTAGTTATGTCCAATCATACAAAGCCCTCGTAAACATCATGGAGAGGCAGATGTTGGTTGTATCCCTCTCTGACCAGCTAGCAAATCAGATAGGTGCTACAGAAAACTGGGGATAGATATCCAGACAAGACACCAGAGCTGTCAGTCAGACCATAGAACAATTTGCCCTAGAAAAGTTTCTGGGCAGTCAGAGAGCACCCAGCTAGATCCCAGTCTCCTCATTGGGTAGTGACCAGGCAATTAGCAGAGAATATCGCTATGGGAACCCAAGATGTAGGAAATTCAACACCACAGCTGCTTCATCCCAGATCTCCTGCTAGGTATTCCCTCCAAGGGTAGGAGGAAGGGCAGCCTCTCTGGAGATGATCTATTGTTAAAGCAAGTACAAGCAAGGACTGATTACTCCCCAGGAGGTTATACCATTCAGTTTACATGTAGCATCTTCTTCAGTGGATGTAACTCCACAGTATTAACCGGGTGTCTATAGTCAGGAAGAAATCAATACTGACTCCTGCTGCTCTTTTTCTACATCTGGTCCACACTCTTACTTTCTCCACGTAGATCTCACACACCACGTGGCACCTGATTATCTCATACTCTGCAAAGTGGGCGATTCTTGCTGCAAGTTTTGATTACTGAGATGGCTGGCTTCTCAAAGATGACATCAAAACTTAGCAGAAAAATTTAAATTATGCTGCCAATTTGATCTAATTCTTTTAGGCAAAACCTAGTAGCTAAAAGCAGCAATCAGAGATAATAAACATTGTTTCTGCTTAGTTGAGAGAGTCCACCCAATCAATTACTCCTTGGTACCTCGCTGCTTAAGAGTGAACATCATTTAATTAATATAGTAAGTACAGTTACAAGGGTATTTATATATTCATAGAAAAATTGCATTTTTTTCTGAAAGTAGGGATGTAAAATGCATTAATGTATTTATGCATGCCTCACATAGAAAGGGCTTAGCATACTAGTTGATGTTAATAGCAAGCTTCCAGTGACTACATTGATGTATAAATTTTTGACACATATGCACAAGTCAGGTAATGTATTTGCATACTAAGCAGGGAGTTTGAGTTCTAGCTTTCTGGGGCAGAAACTGCTTTAAATTGTGCATGATGCATAGCACAGGGAGTTTGACAGTACTAATCGAAACTTAACAAGCAAGAAGGATTTGTTCTTTAAAAGCTGAAATTTCCAACTAATCCTTTGCATCTAATCCAGCTTGAGCTAAGGAGCAGGAGGAGAACTGCATCTGGACTTTTGTGACCGCTTCAAAAGATTGTCAGCTGAGTTTTTGCTCTTCCAGAGAGATGGACATAGTTCTGGCCTGGTCAGGGGTAAAAGGGATAAAAATATTGCACAAAAGCAAACTGGGAAAAAAGTTTCATCGCATTTCTCTAAGTTGACATTTTTTGTTGGGTGACTGCCAGATGCACGCCAATGCTTCTCTGCATATTGTTTGGGATTTGCTGGTTTCAGCACTAAAAGGAACAGCAATGGAAGCTTTCAGAGTGTTTGAAGATTAATTTCACATAATCGCAACAAAGCTGAAGTCAACAAGCTGAATTTAATTACTACCCTGACAGCTGGGAGGCAATTAATGCCCTTAAACTTTCCAGCGCTCTCGCACTTGTATTTTTTGCCTTGCCTTATTCCTACTAATTAGAAACATGCTTCAGGGTAAAGCTGACCACAGTGTTAAGTTGTCACCTTGTCATTAGAACCACGGAAACTTCCCAGTAAGACACCAGCTCTTTCACCAGCATAAGAGTCAAGGCCATCTCTGAATGGTACGAGCTGCAGGCTACTCCTAACATGTCTCTGACTGATGGTATCGAGTCCCACTATATTTACCCTCTGGAATATATTTACCTAAAGGAATGTCCCACAGTCAGTGTGGCAGGAATTTTTTATCACCTTATAACCTTTCAGATTTCTGCATTGGGTAAAAAAGCTTTGCAAATGGGCATTAGTGTGGCAGCAATTTATTTAGGAATTTAAAGAATCATCTCTTATGAAACTTAATATGCCCCATCTGAAAGGAGTGGGGTTGTGTATCTCCGGGGAAAGTAAGCATCAAAAAATTCCCTGTTGTAATGGCATCATTAAGAGTGAGATCTACACCACATGCAGCAACAGGACCATTACACTTTACTCCAAAACTGGAACAAGTCCACTGATTCCACATGGTACAATTTGGAATTTAGCCCTCAGATAAAATTCTATTGTTTAGGTTCATTGTGAATCAGGCAAAAGATGAACCTCTCACAAGGCAAGATGTTTTTGTGGATGCTTTGGCATTTTCACTATTCCAAAATGGAAATATTTTATTAGGCTTTGCTGGGCTGATGTAAACATCTTTTATTTCTCTCAACATTAAACTGCATTTTCCTATTTCAGCAGCTTCATCAATGCACTTGCATTTGTCTCTCTGCTGATGAACAAGGCATCGTGTTGCCAGCCACAGAGTTCACAACATACAGCTATATATGCACATGGAAATATCCATCGGAGAGCACAAAGCGGGCTCGGAAATTGCTCTATCAAAATGACACAGTAAGACAATGCAGTCGATCACCTTACTGAAGAGGATACTTCAGCCAAATGAAGTATTTTGGTTTGATTTTCCTCTATGAAAAAAGGATACTTCCCCTAACAACTACATTTGTAAAATCCTTGGATAGTGCAAAACGTGCATTTTTGAGGGTTCAGATACATTTGGCTTTTTTTGGGAAACTACATTCATTGTACCAAGAGGTGAGTGGAGTACTGCTAGGACTGGCAACCTCTGTGGCTCTAGAGACCTAAGCCCTTCTATTGGTGAATCACAGCTATTTCTGTGCGGGCTCAGTCTGAGTGTTGTCAGCAGAACAGAATCTGGAGAAGAAACTCTGCCCAATAGCTTTGCTTTATGTCTACATTTCAGTGAGTACCGGCAATTAATGATCTGTTGGCAAATTAACACTGCACATGGCAATTGACTGTAGTAATGAAGTTATAGTCTCTTCTTTATGGTTTATTAGTACAATAATAAACCACACTCAGCATGTAATAATGGCACACAGTTAAATTAAAGACTTGCTGATGCCTTATAAACCATTTTGAGAAACATTCTTGCAGCAATCGGTAATAGTCTTCCCCGTGAGCGCCGGCAGGCTTTGCTCTGTATTCTGCAGATACAGTTCTGTCAATATATTTTTTCTATTACTCTTGCATTACTAACAAAGCAGGTTGGATAGTGGAAAAACAAATTGACTGGAACATTTACTTCAAGTTGAACTAATTTTTAAGCACTTTGGGTGAAAAATAAGTCTTGGCTTCTTCAGACTGCATCTATTTCTTCTGTTATGAGGAAATATAACACTAGAGTTGTTCATCAGTTTCTTCTGAGACAGAGCCACCAGATGAATTTTACAGCATTTCTCAGCACTTGGCAACTGGAATTGACTATATATCTTTTTAAAAATTAACAGAGGCTAAATCTATCCTCCCAAGTCAGACAGGTGAAACGTACTGTTGTGACCCAGGCTTTGCAATGATCTTCCCTCAAACCTTCTGCTTCATATGTGTGACCAAGGTACTCGCTGTTTAGAGATGGGGCCTTATTTCAGACTCCCTGCCCATTCCCTATTTCATCCTAAAAGCGGAGAGGCGTTCACACTGAGCCAGAGCTCTGTGCCTGTGCATCTCCGAAGCTCAAACCACCCAGAGAAGCCTGGCACCAAAGTACTTTCAGATCTTCTTTACAGCCCCTTCTGTAATGTAGGAGCATCCTTTCTCTCCTCCTTCTTGCAGGAACGGCAAGTACTTTGCTTTATTCAGTACTGCAATATAGGATTCACGCTGGGAATGATCAGGCTCTTAGAGTGGCCCGTAATGGCAATTGTATGCTGAATTTAACAACTGACAAAAATATCTGGAACTCTCCAGACTTCTCTCTGTAGGAAGCCAAAGCAATGCTTAGGGAGGTGATTATTTCCAGAAAAGCAGCATTTCTTTCCTGCAGCTCCCACTGCAGTGTGCTGGCCACTAGAGGCCATCCCAGACCTCACCAACTGCTGGCCGGTTCACAAAAGCCATGCGGACACCAACGTCTCAGCCCCCCTCATCCCAGATTAGAGGTGATGGGTTTTAGGTCAGTCAAGGTTTTCTCTTTTATGTCTGACAGAAAGAATATGGAAATACAGGTGGAAAAGCAGTCCTTTTCCTACCCTTTATCTGTCTTTTCTGCTTAAACTGAAAACTCATTATGCAGTGGCTGTCTGGTGCGAGGTTTGACTGTAGACTTAGGTATTACCCATGTGTCCAATTCAAGATTTTCTCGTGGACCAAATACTGAGGTGATGCTGCAGTCAGTGCATGTACTGCTCTGCACCAGCTGGAGCAGAGTCCGTAACAGAGGAGACCCCTGAACTCAGCATTGAGATGTTTGGTTGCAGTTTAAGAAATTGCCAAGTCAGGTTCCTGAGCTGAACAAGAATAGTCTTCATCGTGATGGTACAGGCATGCTCACAGGGACCCCACAGGGAAATCTGCATATTCCACCTCTGTTCATAAAAGCTGTGATTCCAAGACAAGAGATGAGGGAATGAGCCCATCAGAACCCCCTGAAACTTTTAAATTTTCTTGTTATAAAAGCTAGACTACAGACAAGAACAAGGTGACCACTGCCTAGTAGTCATCTGAGGGGGTGGCCAACCCGTAAGAATATGAGATGAATTTGGGGGATGTGCATAAAACCTCACTTTAGCCAGTTCAAGGAGGCTCAACAGGGGCTCTGAGGACCTCTCGGGACTGCTCTCCATTGACTCTAGTGGGACACTTATCTTCCTACACCAAAGCAGAGGATATGTCACTCAACTCCCAGACCAGAATCATATTTAGTGCATCTTCTTGTGCCTACATGGAATGGCCACGACCTAAACCTTCTTTTGTGACAGGCACCTATAAATCCTACATCACCTCCTGCTCACCAGCATTTGCAGATTCTCCAGCAGAGGTTAGTGCTCTGCAGTAGGTCCATTTCGTTGCTAATTCTCCCTTTGATTTATCCCTCAGGAAGGCTTACTCAGCATTATATAAGTTCTGTGCAGCAAAAGGCCTTTCTCCTTGTGAACACTGTTATCATATTACCCTCTTTAAGACTGCTCCCATTAAGGAGCTTAAAATCTTCTTGAGGTCTCTAGGCTAACACAGTCTTAAGACTGACAGCGTTTTCTCGACACCTCTGTCACTGTCATTTCCATGAATTGCCAAATTCCCCTCTTTCCCCTTTTCTTACAGGCACTACAAGTAGTTTCTGGAGCAATTTAAAGAATACCTGACAGATTCTGATGAAGATGAATATCTTCACAGGGGAATGGACAAGTCAGCGAGGAAATGGAGAGCATGCAGCTGTATCCTGCTGTTCTGAAGCAGTCTAGTTTAATTTTCATTCAGCTCCTCCTCACTGGTCACTTCCATGGTCAGCTTCAAATTCTAATCCAGAGCCTCTCATTAATTAATGAACTCTGCGCAGTGGGAATCTGCTTACGTGGGGATATCTGTGCCTGAGATGAGCAGCTTCTCTAGAATTCTAATATCCTCAGCAGGAGATGCTCAGTAAACTCATGTGTGTGCATATGCACTAATTAATATGTAATAAATACACCTAGTAATGCCAGTGTTTAAAGACCAGCTCATAAATGCTGACTGGACTCAAGGAGCTGTAACAATTCTTAATGAGCAATTATGAGTGATGACTTTCTTCTTCCTTAGTGCTTTGGAAATTGTCTGTCATCTAGTGACAGTGTGAAACAAAGACTTGCAGGAACAAACGAAGCATCTCAAACTATGGCTCTTCTCCACCAGCCACCCCTATAAAGGGGAAGATTTCTGTTTAGCCCATTTCACTAGTGGTTTTCTGGGGCTTGTCCTTGCCTTGGTCCATGGACTAATGGGATGATATTTCATAGGCCAGTTAGTCACCACTAGATAGCAACATCCTTCCTTGTCTTGCAGCATGGGGAGAATTTCAGCTGTGCTGTATTATAGTTCAAGTCATACTCTCACTGCCCAAAGAGGTAGTCCAAGCTCTTTCACCCTATTGCTGCAGAAACCAGCCACAGTCTGACCTTTGTAAGGACAAGAGGCTACTGATAATACGCTCTGCTCATTTCAAAAGAACCCAAACACTCAAAGTAACCTAGAAAGGGCCTGTTCCCCCTTACTCTTAGAGCAGAGCCCTGGGGGTGTTGAGCGACATCAAACTGCTGAGTTTGCTCCTCAAAGGGAACAGAGTCTGTGTCCCAGGGAAGGCAGGTGTGTTAGAGGATCTCTTGAGATCCTTTTAAGTATGAATCTACTGGCCATGGTCAGAGCAGATCAGAGCATTTGGAGGGTGTGGATTCAGTGGGTATTTAGGGTCAGGAACGCAGATTGCATATATTTGTAACACACAGCTTTGGAGATTATCTGTAAGGATTAAGTCGGGGACATTCAGATTTCAAAGCACATCTCTGTTGTAGAAACAGTAACTTCTGTTCCTGTTTGAAGGCAGAAGGTAACCAGCCTTCCTTCCTTAACACAAATTGCACAGTGGAGTGAAGAAAGCTCAAATCTGATTTCAGAACTACTCTTATGTTTTAGACAAAGTTATCTGAAAAGCCACTATGTTTCTTTGACTATTGATCGCCATGCTTCAAATACAGTGACAGATGCTCAGTGCTGAGACCTATCCATACTAATGAGATGGAATTAAAAAAATATGTTTGGATGTTAGAAGGGTAATGTCATCAGCATCAGCCCCCCTGAGAGATCTCAAATCTCAAACTGCCTATCACTTTGTACAACTTTGTTCTGAAGAAACTTGGATAATAACAGACTTACTTTCACTGATCACATACCAATAAATATGCCCCCTGTTATCTCTGGACCATTTCTTCTCCATTGTTCTCTCTCAAACTGCTCAGACATCTTCATTGCAGAAAAAGAGAGAATGCATGACATAGAGTGTGGGTTACCTTTGAGTGCAGACTAATTTGCAGTCTGGTCATGTGATTTCTGAAAAACTAACATTTAAAAGTACTTTGCTAGTGTTTTTGCAGACTGCAATACTTTTTCTGAAAAGATAGTCTGGCTAGACAGATGTCTTCCTGAAACTTTACCATAGAGTTGGTTGTGGATTTACAATTCCATTTACCAATGAAAATGTTTGAATGATCTGGCTGCCAAATGAAACCTCATCAACACTTTGTATTATATTAGTATAAGATAAAAAAAAGAAAATAATTATTTTATTTACTGTTTAGCTCCATTGGAATGTGGTTTTCCACACTTCTGCTAACAGTGTGATCAATTGACAACATAACCTTAAGAGCATTAGGTTCTGGTGTTCTGCCTAACTAAGAATAGTTATTCACTGATTCACCCCAGAAGCCAGACTATATACGGATTGTCAGCTCTAGTGCAGGACAGATCCAGACTAAAGGACCACAGAGATCTTTCTGGGAGCAGTGGAGGAATCAGGTACCTTCAGGAGAAAGGTGTATGAAGAACTTCAACCTTGGATTCTGCTCCAGTTGCATCAGAAACAAGGGGCAAAGCCCAACTTGAGGAGGGATTTTGATACGCGTTGGCTCTCTTTACCAAGAGAGCCACTCTATTCTGTATCTGCCCAGGGGCTATGGTGTAGATGAGAAGTGACTGAGATGACAGTCACATGAATGAATTTGCTTTTCCCTAATACTGCTAACACCAGCCATCCAGGAAAGCTTTTCTGTTAGGGGAAGCGCAGCTGTAGGCATTATGCCTAGTGAAATCCAGAAAGTAGAACTAGCTCCCATGGTCCCTTATGTTTTCATTGCAATCAAACTCTTTCAGGTCCTTTTGCAGAAGGGCATGAAACCACATGTTTTCTTCTGTCCAGGCTAATTCACTCTAGCAGTTCATGTTTAATTGGATACAAATGAATGAAGTGCGTGCTGTGTTCAGGAAACCAAGTACCTATTTCTGCTGTCTACAAAGTAAATAATCGGAAGGATACTTTGATCTAACACCATCTTTCTTATTTTCTTGAAGTCCATTTCCCTTATCACAAAGTGTGAACATACAGTGCGAAAGGTTGGGCTCCAAATTTCAGCTGCATCTTCATTAAGAAGGCATGGCCAAGTAACCTGAGCTCCCTGAAGGGCTCAGCAACCTGTCCAGTCACAAGGATGGAATGAGATATTTTTCTTGGGGGAAGATGTTTTCCCAGTTCTTGAAACCAGTCAGAAGTCACTCACTGGGTCAACTACTTGTAGTCTGACAGCAAATCCTCATAGACTGGGACTTTTATAAGGTTTCATCTCAGAAGCATTACATAGGCTTATTTTGCAGTAAGAAAGATTCAGTTATGTACCAGTGAGTTGGTTTTGGTCTGTTCCTAGCCAACTTTTAAAGGAGAAAGGACAAATTAACAGCTTTGAAGTCACTTCTCATCTCCAACCAACTGAAACTCCAATAACAGCAGCTAGGCTCAGCTCAGACTGCAAATTGATTCTTGATTGCCATATCCAGTGAAAGCACTACTATTCAGGTTACTGATGGTGATAAAGTAGGTCATTAACAATGAGCCAGGACAAAGCAAGTGATTTTAATAGTTGAAATGTTATCCTCTCTAAAGAAGTCATAATAATAATAATGCAATATTATTGAGCCTTTCTAGTCTGAGGGCATCTGTCATCTGTCTGCCTAAAACCGATAGGGTAGAGTGCATTTGAATTTATTCTGCAGGAAAGAAATGATAAGGCTTTATCACTGCTCTCTTTTTTTCCCCTTCTTTGCTGCCTGAACATGACAATGACTGCATTTTGTCCCTTTTCTTCTTTTGTTGTTAATTTTTTAAATCTTGCTACACACGGGAACTCACTGTTACACAGGACAATACAGACCAGTTACTATGGATTTGCTGGGTTACATAAATGGAGGGTGACCATGATCACACATAGATATTCTCATACTGGAAGTAAGGAAAGAAGTAGTTTTAGTAAGGGCTAATATGTTTATTCTGGCTTTGTGCTTCCTACTCATTTGCCTGCGAGAAATTCACACCAAAAAGTCCTATTCCCACTGTGTATGAAGTTGTTCAGTGTTCCTACTGGCAACCACTCACAGATGAGTGGTCCGTGGTGGAAGTGACAGAAGCACCTCCTTTCCTTTCCAAGAGTGTGGAAGACATGTGGCTTCCACAGATTTCAGTAGTAACCCTGAACATTCAGCATGTCAGAAACAGGACAGAAAACACTGGCAGATAGTACTTGTGGTTACCTAATAGCACCCGAGCTGGCACAAGAGGTTTTCATAACGCCGGGACCCGAAATGACACTGCAAGGTTTGATAAGCCACGCGCTGAAGCACAGCAGCACTGATACAGCACTCGGGTACACGCAGGGTTTGGATGACTCGGGAGACTGAACACCTCTAATCTCTAGGTCATTTGATTTAGATCTCAGTGATTCTGAATCTGGTAGCAACAAAAGACATAGCTCTGACTGTCCCATGCATGTTGATTTAGAAGGCACAACCTGCCTATCAAGCTTTGTGTCTACATAATGCATATTTATTAATGATTTTTTTTAATGAGATATCATCTTTTACTTTGTAGCCACAGACCTGCAGTATTAGAAACATGAGCGAACTATTCATGTGAGAACACGATTGAAATGCTGATTTGGGCTGCACACAGAAAGATGTTGCCTGGATCTTTACAAAGGAAAAGGCTAGTTAATGTTAATGTATGCAAATACTTATCTAGCCATCTAATTTGATCTGCTTTGGAACTTAACACAACCTCCATCATCAGACTCTGAGTAACTTTTGTTTAATCAGCTCCTACTGCTTAATGAGCGGGGTGATTAACATACAAGCAGAGGATTTGACGTGCCATATGTCCGGTGTTAGTAGAGGACAAGACCTAATAGGATTTCTTCTCTCTGCTTTTCTTCCTTTCCCAAAATGTGAGGTTTCTCATATGCTAAGCATAACCTCCAACCCATTATCAATCAGTTTGTTATCAGTAAATCATTATGGGATTGCTGTAGCTACTAACCTACAGGAACAAACCAATCCTAGAATATGATCAGCCGTGACTGTAAAATGTGTGTATACTCCCCACTCCATGAGAGCATCCTCATGAGCTCTTCCAGTCAGGTGCCTCTATCAGGATCTGAACCCATTCACCTCTCCCTTCTGCAGGTTAGGAAGGTAAAACTTCAGCATGCTTGCAGGAGTTACTGCACGTAGTCCACTGCACACATTGCTCAATAATCACCTGCATAATTATGACCATGTGCAGTGGGCAAGACAGAGTGACTCTCCCAAGCCATCAGCATACGCTCAGAGTAGGGATAGCTGGATGGGTAGATGATACTGAAGAAAAACAAACTGATGCACCAAACGTAAAAGACCAAGTCCTGTCTGTTACTCTTGCAGAGTCTCAGTATTATGGAGTTGATGACTGAATCCCAGTGACTAGAATGGGAGTGTAAGTAGTATCTGGGCAAAAAAGCTTCCAGCTCAGGAAACAATCATCCAATTGTGTTCTTTATAGGTGACTCATACTTAATGCAACCTTCTGAAACAGTCTCAGTTTTGGAAGATCAAATCCTACAAACTGCCCCTCATGTCACCTGAAGTTGCAAGTGATTAGCAGGTGCTCAGCATCTGCTCAGCCCCATGTCTTAGCTTACTATAAGTTTGATGAGTAATACATCTGTTCCCCAAAGAAATGCCCATAACACCTCCCACTCACATCCTCTGAATGTAAATTGGTGTTGGTCTTGTGTCAGCTAACAACTGAGGTGCATCTTGCAAGAGCTCATGTTCTGTGAGCCAAACCACACCTTTCAAAACCTTCTGTGGCTTCTAATCTGAAAAAACAACCAAACCCCAAACCAAAACAATAAACCCAAGCCTGGGGATCTTATAAGAATTTAGTCTTATTGTGAGTCCCTCCTATGTCCTGTTCTCTCACTTATGACACGTAATACCATGAATCCAATGCCTACCAAAAGCAGGTACCTGGCAGAGGTGAGACCTAGTGGCATGAAGAACTGCAACTTGCTCTCTATTAATGGGAAGCATGAAAATTAGAGTTGTTGTTTCTCCTCGGCTCATGCAGATTCAAGATCTTTCATGGCCCCTGATGGTGATCCTGAAACCCTGTAATGCAGAATCTCTGGCACCTATGTTGAACTGAATGTTTTTGTCAGGGATACCCTTGATTATCGTCTGGCTTTGTTTGTACCAGTAGTGCCACATCCTTTGTTGGTCTTGTTGTTCTTAAACCCAGTAGGGTTCTTGTGACCTTTGTATGTCTCCTGTGATCCTAGCACATCCTAGGACAGCTCTGACTATAATTACTGGCCTTGGTTAAAACAAATACTTTTACAGAAAGACTCTTTAAAACCCCATTTCCTGTCAGGTAATATCTATATAACATGCTGTTTCCAAAGCCTGGAAGCAGCTGTTTGTATCTGAAGAAATGATCTCCAAATGAGTTTGACAGCTGCAATTCTTGTGGAAGAAATCACTCATGCAAAGTTATTCCCGCTCATGGATGCTTATCTTCCAAGACCTGGGCAGAATTGACTTTGAACTGAGATCACCTTTTCTGCCAGGCTTGTGTCAATGCCTCTCCCACATGCCAGTTTTTTGGAACTGCTCTTAGAGTCCTTTGGCTGAAGAGCGTATTTTAAAGCTGTGTTATTGTTACTCCTCATTTCCCCCTCCTACGCAGCGTGAAATCCTAACACGCAATCAAGCAGCTAACCCCAGGACCACTGTGTTTAATGTTCTCCTAATGCCTATCATTAGGAAGTATAAATGCCAGAGAGTTGTCTGGATGCCTTATAAAATAAATATATCCATCTTTGGAGACAAATTACACCAGCTCTCCAAAAGTAGAAGAGGCTGAACAGCAGAGATGCACAAAGGGAAACTTTGGCCAGAACCAGCACGATGTTCTGTGCTACCTGAAATGCCTGTGCAGAACAGCACTTTTATTCTACAGCCGTGTTGAAAAACCTCCCGTGCAGTGAACTTCTCCACACTTCATTTATCTATTGCGTCTTGCAAGGGTACAGGACTGAGTTAACTCTGCCAAGGTTTTCAATACAGGAGGTTAATATAAACCCAACATATTTCTTCCAAGCGCCATTGTACTCAACAACTAGAAATAACAGCTTGTCTGCCTCCTGTACAGTAGAAGCAAAGAAATAGTAGGGCCTTTAGAAGGAGAACCTGAATGCAAACCAATCATCTTCCTTCTGGCTCCTGCTGACTCTCGTCTCCAATTACAAAGGAATAATTCACTATCCAAGCTATTTCTACAGTATTTCAAACTGGGCACTGAAGTATCAAAAGTTATTGTTAGCCTGCCATGCTCCCGAGAAGGGAAATAAGGAGGAGATAATAGAAAGACAGAAATGACCCAGATCAGTGAGATATTCTTTATGTTTTATCACAAAGGAGTTTCCCAAGAGACCTTCATGTCATGCCCCATGCACACACGCACAACCCAGAAAGATAATGAGGGAGGGAAAACTGCAGTTTGCATCAGTATGGACACTGGCTTCATTCAGGACATTTATTCATGTAAAAGTATATTCCTGTTATATCTCAAAGTGCATGACCGTACTTTCTCCTCTAGATGACACTGTGTCTGCTTGGAATCCGGAGACGGAATACCAGGAGCCCTTCAGCACTGGCAAAGTCACGTGGAAGAAAATTGCACTAACACCTGCACACACTATTCTTGTGTCCAGTGAATTCCGTACAATTCAGAGTTGCAAGGACTCAAAGCCACTGAATCTCAACATCTCAGTAGCAGCTGATATTATATATGTGCAATTCAAGGTGTGAGCAAAGTTGCAGAAATGGATTGCATATGCGTATGTCTATATATATATACCGTTACCCCTTGGTTTGTCTGTCTCTCTTTGCAAATATCATCAAGCCAAAGGCTGAAAAGCAATCTCCAGCCCCAGGCAAATCTATTTACTACCAGGTAAAAATCCATGCAGGAGTGGACTAATAGCATCAACAAGCTAGAAGAGTAAAACAGACTGGATCGAGACACTGCAAGGAGTCTGACACCTAGATTTTAAGCTGACTGCATGCCCTCCCTACATCCCTCTGCGGGAGAGACATTTCACTGAGGAGAAAGGTTTCAGAAGTCAGGCTTGTATCTGAACTCCCCTGAAATGCCTCCGATTTCCCCAAGGTTAGTCCCGATTTATCGGTAAGTAATTAGGATCAGATTCAGACTATGACAGTTCAAATGTATAAATAGTACAAACAGATTAATTAGCAACAAAGCAGGAAATAAATGCAGATGGCTCTGAGGGAATTAACAGTCACTCCTTCTCATTTGTGCCTCCAAATTTGACAGCAGGACTCAGAAGCTCATAACTCTTTCCTGACAAAATAAAGACTAAATTTATTTCCTATTTCACCAGTTGCAGAATAATTTCACACATTCTTCTGCCTAAGATGGCTCCAAAGGATCAGGTAAAAATCTGGATGACGGGCACCTAACACAATGACAGCAAGGTTTGGGGTATTTGCCTGTTGGCATCAGCGTGCCGTTAGTTACCCTCTGATTGGGAATATCTTGCAGACAAGACAGGTCACAGGGCTGGCACCAGTGGGGAGGGGGGGGGTGAGCACACAGGTCTGAGCCTACGAGCGCAGGAAGAGTTACCTGACTTCAGAAACCCAGAAAGAGACTCCACCAAAGGTGGGATGGAGAAGGTGAACTCTAAAGAAGGTTATTTGATGACTGATCACCCCTTGAAAAAGAAAGAGACACCTTAAAATTGATTCCTCCTTTCTTCTTTGTTTGTCTGGAAGATGGAAGAGTGGGATTTCTCAGCTTGCTCTGAACGTGGGCTGCCAGTTTCACATTGCAGTGTCAGAAGGCCAATACCAGCCCAGGTGTCTACAAATTGAGTCACAATTTTGCTCTGTGTAATGAATAAACAAACCTTCCTCTGTAAGATTGAATTAATTTGGATTTATTTGCCTAGGTGTAGACATTGCAGATGTTTTAATTCAGGCAGTTTGCACTGTCAAAGTGGCTGGGTAGGTTTAGCCTTCAATTTCTGGCTATGCAGGCAGAATTCAGAGTGACAATTGCAGGCTTTTTGACCATGGGAAGGACAAATCCAGCTGAATATCACCAGAGGAAAAGAAGTTAAGTGAAGTTTAACTGAAGTGCATGGAGTGGTTGCCATAGCAAAAGTGATGGAAGCCTTTTTGCTTTAGCTGTTGAGAGCAGGGCTGACAAGTGCATGTGATACTACACTCAGGAACATTTCCACAGCTGAGATGATTCTTTCCTCTAATTTCCACTTTTCTGACCAAGAAATTCAGTGAGAAAGGGAGAATTGAGGAAGAAAACTTTCCACCTCTGAAAAAGGACACCAACTCTGCAGACCTCAGGGTAAAGGGAAGTGACTGTGGATTTGTGGGGAGAAGTCTCCCTCCAATTACGACCCGAGTGCAGTGATCCAGTAAAATACTCTTTATTTTTGCCTCAGAGGTCCATTGCTTGCCTATGGGTGTGTTGACCCAACCTCTCTGTGTATCTGTCTTCAGTTTCTTGCCTCACTGAAGACTCAGGTCCTGGGAGCAAACACAGTTTACAATTCCCAGTTGAGGACCAAGTTTGGCCCATGAGGTCTAAGTCCATTCTGATGTGTTTCTTCTGGCTTTAAGTGATAACTCTGGGAGTGGGGGGGGATGGGGATGCGTGGAATGTCTTTGGTCCCTCAATTTGTTGCTGTCCCATGGGGAAAAAAAGAAAACAGCAAAGAAAAAACCTACTTCCTTTCTTTTCAGTGTTCAATTTTTACATTCATTCACTTCAAGGATTTTGTTTTCTCACATCACACTATCAAAAGCTCTAGTTTGTGGGTGAGTAACAGGTTGTACTCTATCCTTTCATCATCCACCTACACAAATACTCCTGCCTGGATCCCAGTGCCATACCATCCTCATGACCATGGGTGGGTGTGCTAGAGCTTCTACAGATCAGTAGTAATGAGAAAAAACCAAAGTTGTGGTCTTGCCTGGGTCAGTCCCTGCTAGTGGGGTGCTAGAAGCTTGGGGAGAGCATGCTGCAGACAATGCAGAGGGACAAAGAAGAGACCCCTGAGTCACAGAGTAAAGCTACAGGTAACTGTGTCACACCATACTTCTGCAAATCATTTAAGCTTCTTCTTACAAATTAATACACATTTTATATGTTATCTCTATTCCTAATAAATATTGCAGAGTGCTGCTGCCCTGGGAGAGCTTTCCAGTAAACAAACAGACTATTTCCCTCTTCCCTTGCTAAACCTGATTTTCGAGGCTAGCACATTCTGGGCTCCCAGTGATGTTCCCAATATGGCATGTCCACTAAATAATATATTCTGGGGAAAAATAAGTTGCAAGACTGTCTGGATACAGGTCTTGTGTAAATCCCTCTACTTAAAGGTCACACATCTAGTTTACATCAGTCCTTGCCTCTTAGCAAACTCATTTGCTGTATACTCAATTTTAGCCTCTTAAATCTGCATCTGAGCTCCCATTCTGTTCCAATCCATCTCAACAGAAAACCAGAAACCAGGAGATAGGCTTGAGTTTTCTTCTTTCAAAGTCTTTCCTTGCTCTCCACTGATTTCTCTCTTGCCATTTTAATTCTGTTACTACAGCAACCTTGTATTTCTTGCTTTGGCAAAGTTGACATGTTAGCATGGGGACACACACAAGGCCTCTCTAATCAGCACTTATGTGGTCTAAAACATTTAGCTCATCTGCTCAGAAGACTTATTAAAATGTTCGACCCATCTGCTGTGGGAGGCTCAAGTGAAAGTGGAGCCAATATTTTCCCAATCGGTTTCCTGTCATGCAGCCTGACCAAACCCTCTCATTTCAGCAACACACAGCAATGGTGCGTCTCTACCATAAGGCAGAACGCTTGCCTGTACGTGGTCTTCGGACACACTTCAAAGGATGTCAGCTCAGTCTTCTGTGGCGACTGTTAGACAAAATGCTGGGCTGACATTTGCCTTTCAGTGCTAAATGCTAGAGAAATCATACGAAAGCAGCACAAGAAATTCAGAGCAACATCTTTCAGAATGCTTCCTTTGTCCCCAGACACTCAGAGGGTGACATTTATGGCACCAGGGTTCCAGAGAGGTGGCACAATGAACAGGACCAGCCCTGAGGAGGTTCTCCAAAGCAACCATTTGACCTGACTGGCAAGTTGGCATCCCCTTTTCTTACTTTTTAGCTTCTAATTGTCTGGAGGGCTGTGCAACCTGCTCTGTTCAGTTTTCATCTTCTCTGTTGTCTTGTCTCCCCTAGAGGAAACGTTACAATTTCCTTTAATTCCCTTTCCATCCTCTAATTCCACTCACTCTGCCTATAAGTGATGTACATTATGGTGCCTAAATCTACATCCTTCCTGTGAGAGTTGGAGGCAGCGGTGATTTCGTAAGCTGCATAGCTACCATCGCCTGACAAGTTATAGCCATATCTCTATCTCTAATAGTTCATTCACCAAAGTATTTCTTTCCAGCTTGCTATGAGTGTGGGACTAGTAACAAATAATGAAGTTTTCCATTATCTTCACTGAGCAGTTCCACAATCCCTTCTGGTCATGGCCACAGACTATGTTAAAAGGCAGATGGAAGTTTGATGCTTATTTGCCCTATAACTACTTTGCAATAGAAACGCCCTTGAAAGGAATGGCAGCAAGTCAGGATACAGACTGTGGAGAAAGGCTATATGGTGAAAATTTGGCCAGTGGAAGATGAGTACGATCTACAAAGGTAATTTCAGCATGAGAATGAACAGCAAACAAAAATACCTTGTCAACTGTCTAGGCAATCACTGTAAATTGAGGAAGGCATCTCTGAGAGAAAGCTTAATGACACAAAGCCTGCTTGCTCATCTCAGCTAATGGGTCTTTGTAGTCAAATCCCCTTCACAATGATCCTGTTTAGAAACCAACTTGCATGGAGGGAAACCTGCTAAACAGTCAGTTCATCTCCCCATTACTGGCAGAATTTACTTCTTTAAGTAGCTCCAGGGATTACTGAGGTATTAAGGAAAGTGCTGTGACATTGAACTGTGTTTCCTCTGCAAGAGGATGTCAGTGTGTAGTTGTCCTCTGTGGAGATCATGACAAGGAGGCTGTGATGTTTGTGAGGGGCTTTTGTTTGTTCTACGTGATGCTGTTTTGCTTTTGTTTTTTAATGAGGGGAAAAAAAAAACCCCAATGTTACCGTCTATGTTAGGGACATTAAAAGTGCTTAAAAGCACTAAGAATGCCTTTAAAATGCAGACCTCATACTAGAGATAAAGCATCTACCCAGAGAAGAGATGCTTTGATGCCTTAGATGTATTTGTTTGTTTGTTTTAGAAGGGAGAAAAGAATGGTATGTTTTACTGATACAGCTATTAACTATCAAGATTGCCCAAAGGCATCAGCAGGTTCATTTAAAATGTAAATGAGCTTCTCCAGCATTCAGTAGCTCAGATTCTACAGGCTGCTATTATGTGAAATTGGATGGGGCCTTCACATGGCACAGCTGAACAGTTAGGCCATCCTCCCTCTTCCACCCAATTATGACCAATGCGAATGGACACTCCTGTGGGCCCTTCCAGATTAGGAGAGTTGCTTTATTATAGGAGACAGGGGCAATTAACTGAGTCCCTGTGCTGCTGCAGAATGGTCTCCTTGGGAAATGCCACTTAGCATTGCAAACAGCAAGTGAGCATTTATTCATGGCTTTCCTGCACCCTTTTGGGTGGATTAATGTTGGGCAGCTACCAGCTAAAACCAGGCATAAACTACAAAATGTAATTGGACTGAGGAAGACTTTCTCTTCTTAGTACTTTAGCACTGCATGCCTTGAGCTTAAATGGAGTTACAACTCACCAGTGAGATCCCCTCCCAAACAGCACCCTGGCAGATCACTTGGAATAGCAGCTGAAGGAATACTTTTGCCTTGGAGTGATGGTGCATCAGGGACATGTTAAAGATTTGTATTGTCCCTTTCTGAAGTTCTGCAATGTTTCTGATCCATAAGAGAAGGCAAGGGAGGCATGTCGCCCACTTAACGGGCAAGTTGTGGATCATCTTAATCTCCCAGAGAAGCCTGTTAAAACCAAGAATTCCATTGTGGAACAGATGTCAGGGTTTTGCCATTCAGATTTGTTTTGATGTGGAACAAAACGTAATACCATCACTGCTGAGTTGGAGCTGAGAACTCCAAATCAGCTCAGAACTACTGATGCGTGAGCAAGGGTTCAGCTGCAGCAGGAGAAGGCTCAGAGAGGCAGAACTGGTTTGTGGCTTGGAGACAAAAGAAACCAGAGAGATGACAAACATTTCATTATTCTAGTGGCTAACAACCTTTGCTATGGGATCCTGTCTCATAAGCCCTGATCAGGATGGCCATGAAAATCCCACTTACCTACCAAACCAGTGTGTAAGAACATGTTTTTGTGAGTTAGGAACAATGGTGTCCTTTTCACGATGATTGTGAGCATCGTGGAAGTGCAGTATTGCAAATGTCCCTAGACTGGACAGTGTCAGAGTTTCGTAGAGCTTAGCTGTATATGACATGCATGTACATGCATACCTGGGATCCCCAGCCTAAACTCATGGATGTGTTCAGCAGAGAAACATTCACTCCATATTAATAATTTTTGTTTACAGTGTTAAATAACACTAAACTTTTCCATTTTTTTGATGCAATTTTCAAAATGTGTTGAAACTACTTAT
>NW_010225606.1:39980-49815 GCF_000690775.1 Eurypyga helias | reverse complement strand
CTGCTGAAGAGAAAAAGGCTTTCTTATCTAGAAACAGGTTTCCCCAACTGCACTGCATTTTGTGTAAGTAGGGTTAAATAAATCAAAGAAAGCAGAAACACTAAAGATCTTAATTTCTGCTTCTATGTCAGTCCTTCCATTACTTCTGCACATTGTGGCAAGTGTTCCAGCCTCCGGAGAGGACTTGCATAGCCCTATTAAACATAATCAAGCACTTGGAGAACTTATTTCCATGTATCTAAAATGGAACCATGATTTGCATGTAATTAAAATAAAAAAGAAAATGAACTAACATGAATCTTTTCCATTGGTTTGGAACATGCTACATCTAAAAGGAACTCACCATGCTCTTTTAAAACACTGCCAGTTATCCTAAATGATACGATATATTTTTTTCATTTAAAATGTCAAATTAATTAAAAAAAAAAACCCTCTTGGGAGACATTCAAAACTTGAAAAAGTAAGAAAACATCATGATGGGTATGAAAAATTAATTTCTCTTACAGTGGAAGATTTCAAGGGAAGGAAAGAAGGGCATTTGGTTTTGTGTTTTACAAGGATCTTGATGTAGGCTCGCTGCATTGCCATTGCAAGCTCTACTTCTTACAGCACAGAAAACTGGTTGGGATGAAATAATATTGACAGTTGATAACGTGCTGCAAAAGGTTACTGGAGCTCCAGTGCTCCACCCATGCAAAGATATAATGATTTACTGTTGTCAAAGCCTTCTACACAAGGGATAGAACTCTCTAAGATTCAGCATTCAAGACAGACACATTGTGTTCATTTAAAAAATAAATAGATGTGATGTTGGGACTGCCTGAAACAGCTGATCTTATCTTACAAGATTGGCCTTGGGATTGCAAAACCATCCCTGGCAATGCTTTATGTTGCTGCTTTGCTGAATAGTGGAATAAAAAAGAATAAAATTTGTAGGAGCAAAGCTTATGGCAAAAGAACAGGGAGGATGCGAGTTACACACAAAAAAATGTGTCTACCACAGCAGGGCAAAATGTGCTGAATTGCACTTGAAATCCACGCAGAACTTCTGCTACTCCACATTTCTATTATAAGCTGAGCTCTCCTTGAATTTCTTACCCTGAATTTTGTACTGATCCTGGGTAGGTGTTGAGACAGTACATCTCTTTATGCTGATGGGCTTCTTGAAAATTGCCTTCCTCTAACTTGCTTTTCTATCATGAATCTAGAGAGAAAGATGGTTTGGGGCATCCTGGAGCATGCCATGTGCACAAGACATCCCAGCTCCTTGAATCCCGACAGCAGAGTAGTTAGCCTTGGTCTGGTGTGGAGATGCCATACATCCTGCCTGATGGGGATTTCCTCCTAGCAGGGAACCGAAAGGGAAACCTACTCCAACATGTTGACACCATCTCCCATCTTTTCCACTGTTGGGTATTATGCTGGTCTAAGGAAGATTATTTTACTTCAAGAAGAAATGAAGTCACCATTTGTTGGGGTATCTTTGCTTGACTTTGGACAAATGCATATTCACCGATATACATGGGGGGGGCTGAACTCTTCATCTGTAAAGCACCGTATGGATACAGTGCCTAGCGATGAGTTCTGTGCATCCTTGACTGTTGCACAGACTTCCTGATTTCTGTGAGCTTTCAGGGGATGTAAAACAGCCTCCTCGGTCCTGTCACTGTTGTTTCTGCCTCTCTGCCTTACCTGCACACCCAGAGAAGTTGTAGACTTCTCTGTGTACTTCCCTGTACACTTCTCTGGTAAGGGGAAGAACCATGCACAGAGCAGAGGGAGGCTGAGGGGTACGGCTATCTGCTGCTCCTATGAAATAAAAGCTACAGCACGCCTGGCAGCTTTATGGCAGGATATCTTTCAATACATTCTCCTCATGGCCAGGCTGACATTTAAATTTTATTAACAAATCAGAGAAACTAGTGCAGAATTAACAGCGTGAGAGATTAGATTACTTGAGCAAATATGGTGATAAGAGCACGGGTCCTGGAAACCCAGAGCTGGGCTCTGCTTTGCTGTATGGACTGGAATGGATTATTTCTCTTCATCTCTGTTTTCTAATTTATATTGCCAAGAATGTTAGCAGCCTCTCGGAAGAGGATGTGCTGATAGTTATACATTAGACTGAGGAAAAGGCACGGAGACCGTGCGGTTAGGAAGGCAGAGCACTAATGACAGACAGGATCAAATCCCACTCGTATTTCTCTGCAGTAAGTAGATATGTATAGAGCTGAAATTATCACCCTATATTTTCTACTGGCACAAACTTCTGGGGATCCCGTACAGACTCACTGAGGATGAGCTACTGGCTGGCTGTGTCCCTTGGCTGGGGAGCGCGAGCCCTTGCTGGGAAATCACCAGATGGCGCTCGTAGAAATAATTTTCAAATGGTCCCTTTTTTTAGGCTGGAAAAAAATATAGTTTATTTGTGAAATTGTGACTCAGTTCCTTCAAGTAAGAAGTATTTGCATCAGCCAGAACGTGTTCAGTGGCTGAACGGAATAATTCCTGTAATTCAGGGCTACTATTCAGAGCTCACATGCACACCAGCCAAAGGAGAAACAGGGGTTGTGTAATAAATCACTTGCATTAGGCAGTCAGCTTTTACTGTTCCCGTTAGCTTCATTTCAGTTTTAATCAATATTTGCTAGGATTTGTTAGGCTATATGGACAAATCCTGAGGCCTGTACTCAATTCCTGTCAAAGCACGACGGCTATTAAAGAGAATGAGAAGTTTGCCTGAGTGGCAACCATGTAATAAACTGAAGATTCTGAGATCTGAATTTATCACACTTCTTCACTGCTCTACAAACAGATTGACTTCCTCTTGCAACCCTTCTTGCAGAGAAGTTTGGAAGCTGGAGAAGTTCATTTTCAAGTAGGTTAAGCCAAAAGGTGCCAAAAATGCATTTTTCTCCTAGTCTATTATTGTATCTTACACTGTAAGTGAGAAGTAGCTTCATCAAGGAATTGATTTCTTGCAAAAGAAACTGAAGCCATGGCTGGAAGATGATTTTCATAACAGATGCAGCCCTTCAGCAGGGATTCTCAGCTTCTTTCACTGCTGGATAGAAGCAGGTCTTGAGTTCAATCCTTCCATTTAAATATTTCATTAAGGGCAGGCATGTTTCCTACTTGGCTCTTAGGGCTCCAACTTTCAATTTCTAAACTTTCAATTTCTAACTTATTGAAAATCCATCTTCTTTTATTTTTAATTAAGCTCTTCTATTGTTTTCCATTTCACCTATCAACTCCTATAGTCACACAACAATGCTGTAAACCCCAGTAACCAATCTGAAGGTTATTTCAGACACTAGCACTGAAGCCACAGGTACAGCTATGTGAGAAAAGCAAAAATTAAGACCAAATCCCTCTTTTAGATTAAAGTTAGTTACAGCAGGCATCCTTTTCTACATTTCTCTAATGCGTGGAGACATCCATACAGAGCATTTCACAGTACGTAACACAAAGATAACTCATTTCCATTCAGTTGCTGCACTCGTGTACCTATATGCATGCAGAGCTCAGGAGGTCTTTTTGAACTTACCTCTCAGGCTGGATAGCTGTATGGTTACTCTCCTGATTTGGTGGCCCACCTGAAAATTCAGGAGAAAAATATCTCAGTTTGAGACAAGGCTAAGTGTTTTCTTCTTTCCCACCCTCCCCCAACAAAGTGAAAAGATTTTCATCTTTTCGAGTCATTCCAAATTGAAAGGGAAGCCAAAACAAAACACAAGCCAAAAAGAATACCCCAGCAATCTGCTATGTTTTGGTCCTCTTTTGTTTTTCACTGGCTCTTTTAAAGGTGCAGTCTTCATTCTGTTCTGGAATGGAGAAAAGTACTGGGAACTCCTTTTTCTCCACCCAGACCCCAAATGACTTTTTTACCTATCTTTATTTTTTAACACATTTGAGATAATTTCTCTGGAAAAAAATGGAAAGAAGTAATTGTGCTCAATACACACCCTTTACACACTCAATTGGCATTTTGCTCTAGGGCCAAGTTATGTTTCAGGTGTGGACCAGGGGACACTTGTAACTGCTGCCTTGACCTCCCTCCTCTTAACTCACATCTTAAGAGAGCAGAAAAGTGCATTTCATGTTCTAGCAATTAGAATTCCATTTTTCTGGGAAAATAAAGTACCACCCTTTTCCCCAAGAGGGTTTTTTCTTAGGCATCTGCCATCCCTCATGACACTGCACAGCACAACTTACACTAGAAAAACAGCAACCAGAGGAAACCACAACAAAACTGCCAGTGTCACTGCATGTATCCTAACTCTATTCACTCTCCAAAATAGCATAAACATGATGTGAATAATGAGTTTTTTAGCATTACCCAGCCCTGCTCATTGTTATTGATATTTGCTTGGGTACCCCTAGTAGTATTATCCATTACCTATTTGCTTAAAAATTAGTGATGGAGAAAAATTGAGACAATGATATTGGTGAGCCTCAGCTGTATATAGCCTCCAACAGAGTCTTAGCTAGACAGTTGACTGTGCAACTCGGTGTGAATGTGGAGCTACAAGGTTGGGACTTCTGCATTAGGAAAACGCATCTCCTTTTGTCATTTGATCTTTATCCAAATTAGCATGAAACTGGTGAAATGAACATCTTTGTCAGCATCATAAGTGATTAGCCAGGGAGGTTAGTACAGGCACGTTGGAGCCTCTGCGGGCGGCCAGACCACCAACAGGAATCCAGAAACTTGATAGAATTTCACCAGCAAAAACACACCAAACTGGTCTTTTTATTGTCAATTTTTTTTAATTGTTTTTCTGGAAAATCTATGAGCATGTTTATCTTACCCTATACAGTACCTGGCAGCTACCTGCCTCCACCTTTTCGCCTTTGCTTTCAGGTGCTCTACCCTTCTCCATTAAAAACCATCTGCCTGGCTATTGTCAAGTCTCTGAAACCTGACCTGCCGTGTGCCGCCGCCCCCCCAGTCAATAATCATATTAGCACATCTGTGTGACAGAAATAATAGCTTCTGTCTCCCAAAGCTGCAGAGTCCTGTTGCCAGGCAACTCCATCCTGAGGCAACAAAACAGAGAGGAACGGGTGTGTGGGAGGACCAAGCCCGAGTGCAAGAGCTGCTGCTTGTGCTGCTGGCAGCTATAATTGGGGAAAGCTTGGAATATACTGTTTCCACCAGAGATTTGGGATAACAGAGCCTGCCAGGCTCAGAAACTTTCAATTACGTGGCTACAGACTGCGGCTGGTTCATCTGGTTTTGTTCTGTTGTTACAGAAAAGCTTTGGGGATGCTGCAAAGAACTGAGCTGCAGATTGGGGTGACTCGTACCAGAGATGCTAAGCCCACTACAGCAGAAGGGTAAACACGGTCACCCTTTCCAAATGCATGCCAGAGCACAGCCTAAACATGCTTTGGTGGTCCACCCTCCTCAGGGGCCAGACCCTTTTCACTCTCCACCATCAGGGCTTGCAGCAGCTCAGCTGCTCTGGCATTATTTCTGTACCATTTCCGTCACAGCCTCACAGTCGCAGCATCATGTGGTTAGGCAAGAGCATTTCACTTGATAACCAAGCCTTGATTTATCAAATATAACCCTGTGCATCCCAGAGGGAGAGAAGTCTCTAAAATGATAAAGTTGGTTGTTGACATAGATGGAATAGGAATTTCATTTGTCTCTGCCCAGCAAAATGAGGAAAGGCTGCAGCCTAAAAAACCTTGGAGGGTGAAGTTCTCTTGGATAAAAAGAGATTGCATCCTCAGGGACATCAAGGAAGACCCAACAATCCCCATCAAAAGAAAATTAGGGCTAGAATTACATTTATTTCCAGGTCTAAGCCCTTGTCCTTTGTTTCCATAAATGTATTAGCCCACCCCAGGTCTTGACAGATATCCCTGTGAGATGCAGTCAGAATGGAAATAAAAAAAAAGTGCCTAAAAATCCTAAAAAAGCAAAAGTCAACCAAACTGTTTGCACAGGGAACAAAAAAGCCAGAAGCAAACTCAAACACTGGAGATTGCAGTTAGGCAGTATCCTCAGGAGGAGGGTTGGGAATGCTGAATGCCAGGGTCCACTTTTGGTCATCTCTTGTTACTAGGTGCCCCTTCCAGTTTCCTTTCCCGTGCTTCTTTGTCAGACCTAGGTGTGGAAAACCCCTAAGGCACATTTAGCTGCTGCAAACACTCAGGCTTCCTGCTTGGAGAGGACTACTCGGCCCGTGGTTAGATTCACTGCAGGAAATCCAGCCTCAGCCTGCCGAGAGCTTCCCTCACCTGTACAGTCCTACAAGGTAACGGCCCCATCTGCAAAAAGAGACGCTCATCCAGCACGTCTGGGTGCAGTATTGGCTCTGCCAGAAGGAAACCTAGGATTTTCTACAGCTAGGATATGGCCCAGAACAGTGCCTTTGTCATCACCGGCACTTCTGCCTTTACACTGATGCTCCATAAACCCAGTTTCAGCCGTGGGCTATAGAGCTACGCACACCTTGGACCTATAGGTCACATCTTGCAAAGCATCCCTTTGGTCTCAGCTTCACTGAGGGGAAGTGGAGGTTTTCCAGTGACATAAATGACCTGAAATCTATAGCAATCGAGCCCCAAAATGTCATCATTGGATCCTCCCTGCATCACAACAGCCAGGAACAAAGGAGTCCCGTGCACACAGGCATTCATCAAATAAGGGCTGCACGAAAAAAGTGGAGAGATTTCTTGAATAAATTATTTAAGGATTGTTATTCAACCTTCTCTATTTACAATTAAGTCACTGGATTCAACTAGGTGAAGAACCATCTTCGTAACCTGTCTTGTACTATAAAGCATCTTTGATGCTTTCCACAGAGACATTTGTAGCATATTTAGGATGGCAGAAGTACACACCCCGCGTCAGAAGGCTTTTACTTCCACAGGAATATTTGTTTTGCTGGTGCTCAGTCGTTGTATTGTTGAATGCACCATGTTCTGGATCCTGCATGTCGTACAACCCTTCTCCTGCTCTACAGCAGCGTTTCAGAGTAGTTCTTGTTCTAGTCCCCAGGTAATAGCGGGGGGGGTGTGATTGCGCTGTGCTTAGCAATAGCTGGAGAAGCTAAACTTTGGATATTAAGCAAGTGGGAACAGTACCACATTAGATTCAGATCTTGGATGGCACAGTGGCAGGTGGCCATAAATAAAGGAATTTTTTTCCTTTTGGCTTTCCTATGAAATTTGGTTTATGGTCTGAAACAAGGTAAAAAAAGGAAGAGGTCCTATATCTTTGAAGATGTGGCATTTTAAAGGGTAGAGAATAGTTATATCTCATCTTATAAAGGAAAAACAAGAAGGGATTGTACCCAAATCTCACAGAAGGTAAGCCACAGAATTTTACCTTAGGAAGTCAGAGTTAAAGAGTGTAGCTGATGGCACAGGTTATTTAGCCTTTGCTGCATGCTGACAAAAGATAAATAAAGAAAAGAGAAACCTAAAAAGAGAAACCAGTGAAAACTGGGGACTATGTCAGGAAGCACAGAGAGATAAGCACTTCTCAGGCACAAAACTTTGGAGATGCAGACATCTTAACTTTTCAGTGCTTCAAAAGTAGGTGGAAAAGAATCCAAAGTTATGGGTCAGGGTAACTACTTTGAAGGGAATCTTTGAAACACTACAAATATCTTTCAAAAATGTTTAAGAGAACAACTCTGTTCCATATCAACCACTATTTGCTCTTTCATCAGCCTGGGAAAATAAAAAATACAGGCACTCACATAGCAGAAGATGTGCAGTCAGTTGAAATCACATTCCTCTAGGTCTTGTTATAATAGCACTGTAGTTATTTGTTAGCATGAAATGCCTCTCCACTGCAATGGGGGGGCTTTACTGCAGTACCTAATTTAATCTTTCAAAGAATATATTCCCTTGAATACAGTGTATTTTGTTTGACAGTTCTTAAACGCTTGGATGAATCTAAACATCAAAGAACTGGAGTACACGCATTATTTTTCTGCAGATTCATTTAGCAATCCAAGCTAACAGCCAGATTATTAATAATGAGCTAAATAAGATACTTTTCTAAGGGTCGATGGGCATTTGAAGTCTGAAAAATACAATATTTGCTACTCAGCTTCCCTCTGGGACAGTATTTGAAAAGTACCCAGATATCCCTTTAGGAAAGGCTATTTTTTATCATGGTTATACTTACACTGAGGAAATTAATTGCAAGGGAGACGTATGAAAGCGATGCTAACTTTCCTAACATATGTTTTGCAAAGGCACAGGGCTATTGTTACACTAGAATTTTGGCTGATAAAATGGCAAAAGCTTCCCAATCTCTTGGCAGCATTCCTTTAAAAACAACAGCAGCTCTGCAGTATCTTGCAGATGCAACAATTGGCAACCAGCTCATCCAGATGTACCTAAACTAGCTTTACAGATTAGCTTTATAGCTCAGCCACTAGTGACAGCCTGGTTGTAGAAGCAAATCCCTCTTTACGAAAAAAGAATATATTATTGTCTTATGGCTCAACTTTTCCTGTTGGCTGAAGTTATTATTGGTCTAGCCTTTTTATTCCAGTAGCTCACAGGAGCTCTGCAGTGAATTGAAGCCTATAGTACTACACCCCAGACAGAGAAAGAGATGGTTAGGAATCATTTAGGGTGGAAAAGACCTTTAGGATCATCAAATCCAATGATACTGAAATCACTCTCCCTAAACTTTTTTATTCTGAGGGTGGGGAAAAAAAGAAAAAATAAACAGAGATGACCCAACTGTTTATCTGTCATTGCATCAGTTAATACAGGTGGAAAATAATGGACAAGACACTGAATTCACAAACTTTTCTGCAGGATCAAAGCAGACTTCAATATAAGGGCAGGAGCAAGTGCTCTGAGTAATGCAGCTGTGCTCGATGCTTGCAGGATCTGAGTGATGAGGGTAGCTCATAGGTGTGGGGCAGGGGCAGCAGGTGGGTCTCAGGTGCAGACAGACAGGTGGTGCCCCTTGAATTTGGACCCGCAACAAGAGGAGATGCAGAGCAGAAATAATATCTTCTACAACTAACAAATGGATACAATTGCAAATCATCAATTATCCAGAGAATTTTGAATCTTAGAAAAGAGACAACTAACATAGTAGCTCACCAGATTTGCTGCTGGTCCAAATAGCCAGGTACCAGCTATCTGCCAGGTGGAGAGCTCAGTCCTGACACACCCCACATGGCAATGCCAGAAGCATCTAGGTTTCCCAGACATTTTTATTTTCTTTCCACCTAGCAGTTACCTCCTCTCAGAATTAAAGGATTTCTTATATTTGCACAACAGCTCAGACACAGAAGAGGGATGTCAGAAATTCCTGGCAAGGTCCACTACATGTGGAAACAGGCAGCAAGCCTGAAACCTCCTGGTCTTGCCGGGTTTATGGCATGTGGAGAGATGATGCTGTTGTAGGCAAGAGCTCTCCACGAGACCCACTGCACGTGAGCAGCTCCATACAGGAAGGCATAAACCAAACCAACACATCTCTGGTCCTACTATAATCTTTGCACTATTTAAGGCCTCGTTAGTCTCTTAACTCCAAAGCTAGGCAATTCCCCTCCCCCCATAGATTCCAATACACACCAATGCAGCGCTTGCGGTCTTTCCCACGACAATCCTCTTTCCCATCCAAGCCAACGTGGTTCACAGACAGCATCTTCCCCAAACACCATCCTCTGTTAAGCAGCAAAGCTTTCCCTCCTACCCCCCTCCCTTTTATTTGGTAACCGTGTCAGAAGCATTTTCACCTGTGGTCTCACACTCAGGTGCTCTCTATTTTTGCTGAAGACTTCTCCTTTTCAGTCCAGGACACGAAAGGCAGGGGGTTTCCTTCAGTGTTGGCTGGGAG
>NW_010225606.1:11296-39941 GCF_000690775.1 Eurypyga helias | reverse complement strand
GGAAAGAGATAGTGTGCCTGCAGGGAAAGTAGCTTAAGGAAAAGTGTAGGAGGAATACTGATTCTAGACTTGCAGCAGGTCTATTTTTCATAAAGATAATAATAAAGAATAATATGGTGTAATTAGGGCACAAAATCACACTAAATTGCTGAGTGCTTGTCTGCAGCTTTCACTAAGGGAGAGAAACAAGGGGGCTGAACCTCCTGGGGTGAGCAGTGAGACAGGTTTTCCCAATCTCACCTAAAGAATCTCGCTGCTGAAAGTTAGAAAAGTGTATTGGGATGTCAGGACCTTTTTTATTTTTCTTTTTTACATTATAAATTCCCCTGGGCTGGGTGTGAGAATGCTGGTGTGGGTGTACCCACCAGTACAACACCCCAAAGACATACCTGTTCTGGTCTTGAAAAACAAGGATGCGCAACCTGTGTTGCTTCCAGAGTTAGACAACTTTGGAAATGGGCCTCTCTGCAGCACATCCTCGTGGTAAAACGTTTTCCTGTCTTCTGCGCTCAGCCTGCAGTGGGGACACCTTTCCATTGCTATGGGCTCTGCTCCCTGCATTCTTCCAAAAACACATGTACAATGCTGTACACACCTTCTACAGCCAGCATGAGACAAAACACAATTTCTGTGTTTAGAGAGAAGGATCCAGTTCATATGCCCTCCTTACACTGGGATGGGATGGGAACTATTCCTGACTCAGAGAGGCTGGTACTGAGTTGAGTAGATTTCCAGAGAGACATAGAGTACAGACCTGGTCTGATCTCATTCAGTTACTGAACAAACCAGTTGTCACCAAACTGGATCTATTCTTCACCATTTCCTATCCTCTGTCAAAAATTACTTCTGCTTTAATTTTCTACACAGTTTTCTTAAGCAAGGACATCAGTCTCCCTGAAAGAAAATCTTTGATTCAAAGTTCACAGTGTCAGTTTCTAGCACGTGTATACCTGTAGTTCTGCCCAGAAGAAGGAGGTTCAGAGTCCTTTCACATACTGCATCAAAAAAGGGACATTTTCCCTATAGTCCAAGAAACTGTCTAGCTGAAGACATCACTGAGTAATCCCTTTCCTAAGGATTTGGCTGTAAACCCTATTCAACTTCAGGTGATGATTTTCCAGAGATGTTAATAATTTTGAGTTTTTATGCTACAAAATCACTGCAAAGCCCTTACAACTAGGAGTCTCAGCTGAAGGGATTTGAGCTGGAATTAGGGCAGTGGAAGCTGGAAGACCTGCAGGTGAGGAACGCAGGACAACCCAGCTGCACAAACTCTCAGACTAAGCCTGACGTGTTGGAAAGGAGACTGCCATGGTCACCATGTCTGCATGACTGCAGTACTGGAGTGAAGAGCCCTTGCTTTAAGTAAGAGAGAGATGAGGTGCTACCTTGAGATCTCCCTCTCCACCCTGCTCTCACTGCCCGGCCACGCCAGCATTTGAAGGACTGAACCATGCTTAATCACTGGATAGTCTGATTTCCCTGGCCTGGGACTGAGAGGTACTGGTGGTGGTAGAGGTGTGTGTTACCACACTTAGCTGTGTTCCTCCCTGTCTGGAGAGCTGGCGTTCTGCATTGTTTACCAATAGTTGCCAGCTCTCTGGGATGTTCTGGCATTCCCACTCATGGTCCTGCTGTACACTGAAAGACCTGTAATAAATCAGGTTTTAGTATCTAAACACCTTATTGTTTGCCACTTGCCTTGAAGCTACCCTACTGGCAGGCTGATATAGACAATGCAAGTGATGAAATTCAGAGATAAGTGAAAAGGTATATGCATGAGACAAAAGATTTTTGTCATTCTGTGTCATACAGCTAACCATCTATCAGGATGTTTATGCTGCTTTGCAGCTGGAATCCAGTCCGCAAGCCAAAGCTTCACCTGGAATACAGCTTTCCTTGGGGATCAGGATGCTTTGTATCTACCTTGTTGTTATACACCCAAAGTCTCTATGGTGATTATATCACCTTCAAGCATTCTCCCCAAGGGTTTCTTGTAAGTCACCCTGTAACCAGGGATCTCATTTTAACACTCCCTGCGCAGGACTGCTGACTGCATCTGTCTGCTTAATAACAGTGATGCTCTTTGAACAAGACTAGGCAGAATGATCTGCTATCCAGAACACAGTAATGAATGTTTCAGTATTTAATTGTAAGCACACATTAACCCATTGTGAAGTAAATGCACTTTTCCAGCCGGGGGAGCAATATTTTAGCTTCAGTGCATTGCTTTTTAATAGCAGAAAACTGTTATGTAAGATAGCAATGGTTGCTTAAGCAAGTTCAGAAAGAGGAATAAAGTATGCTGTTCATTACTAGGTTTTGATTGTGAGGAAATAGTACAACTTGGGGTTAGGTGCATATAGGACAAAAACTGTGGCTTTGAGAGTTATTGTGATGGAAGTTCATATTTTCCTTAGTTTAAAAAAGCTGAAGAGCAGCTTAGAACTTCAAGTGGTCATTGCTAACAAATATCACATAAATAAGTAAATAAATACTACATAATGCTATTTATATAGAGAAGCAAGTGAAAAGTAATGGAATATTTATTCTCAACGATGGCCTACCTTAGTTTGCATTCATGCTCCTAGGGATCCACACAAAAGCACCAGATTTAAAAAAAAAAAAAAAGGTATGAAATGTTTCTAGTTTAAATAAATTGTTTGGTAATGACATCTGTCTTACCAGCCAGTTTGTTGCCGAAATTAAATTGCAGTGTATGTTTTGAGCCATATTCAGACTTGATCGTACTCCCTGGTCTTAAAATCTGTAAATCAATACTGTTACAATATATCTCTGTGTCTTCACGTCTTAACAACAGTTGCATGTTCATCGATTACTGAATTTGAAAGTTTCAAAAGGTCCTGCTCAGCCTCAAATCTGTTGTGTATGGATCTGTGCTGCAACAAACGCTGCCCAGGGGTATTTCCAGAAAGCAATTTTTCATTGTCACTTTACAGATGATGAATGAAAGAAGAGAGAGATTAAGTGCCTTCTAGTGAGAGCAAATCTTTTGCAGAGCCAACATTGAACTCACATTATTTGATTCCCTTTTCAGTACCTGAGCCATGAGCTCATCCTGCTCCTGTACTGACATTAATGAAATAACCATAAATGGGACCATGACAAAACTGCAAAGTTTTCATGCTTTGAAGATCGCCTGGAGGTGAATGCAATAGCCTCACTTCGGTTTCTCCTCCTTCTTGCCCATTTTGGCAAGTGTCTAAGTATTAATCAATTAATCATTTCAGAAGTTTAGTCAAGGGCCTGAAGTTGTAATCAATTGGCAACCCAGTGCAACACAAGGATGTTTGCCTGCCTGCCTGCCCCTCCAAGCTTAATTAGCAATTATCTCTGCTGAATGACCCCTTGATCCTGCACAGTTTGACTGAAAGAAATGTATCCAAGCGGTAATTTCACCTTTTGCCTCCATCATTTGGTATTATTCGAACTGTTTATTAAATTTCCAGTCTCTCCAGAGCTTGCACAATAGGAAAATCTTTAGATAAACCTGCAATTACTGTAATGAGAAGATATAATGAATTTATAATTAACAAGAAGGAAATATTTCCTTATTTTCCCCTCCCCCCCTTACTTAGACCCATTTTTTTTCTTCTTCCCCTCTAATTGAAAAGTATTGGCATTTCTAGTAGAACCCACCAAGAAGAATCTGTGGTTAAGTTAGTTACAGAAGGAACCCACAAGGAAGGAATCTTATATTGGTCTGTCAGGACTAGAGGATTCCTGGAGCAACCAAATTCCTCATAGTTTTGCAAAGGTAGATCTCAACTCGTGCATCTTACTGCCATGTTACCAGAGGATCACATTCCCAGTGAAAGCAGGGGGCATAGCTGTAAAGTGTGTTGTTCTAGCATATTTAAGTGTTGCATATTGATTTCATTAAAAATCCTGTTCTCCCTGCTTTTTCTCAAGTAACTGTAGGCAGAAAATAGACTGTCAAAAGCTGGAAGTGAATCATTGGAAGATCAGTCTTAATTGGAGATGGATAATCTAGAAACTGCAAGAAAACACTGAACATTTTCTAAAACGTGGAGACCACATTCTAGCACTGGATAAGGACTCTCATACTTGTGTACTTAGTTGCAAAGACTAATCTGAACATAACAAAAGGAATAAAGAAAAAACATTTTCCCCAGAACATGGGTAGACTCAGCTGGAGAGCTCACTTTACAGTAGATGCTGAATACCCTTCCCAAATGCTGACAGCAGTTAAAGAGATTTAGCAACCTCTACACTTACATTTTCAGAAACTCAGAGTACTCCTATGATGAAAATAAATCCAGCTCTAATAGTTACATGCACAGAGACATGAATCTGAACTGATGAGCTAAATCCAAAGGTCTTGCCAAAGAAACGCAGTTGACAGTCTCAGCAAGGTCGTAGCCTGTCTAGGGTCCAGATCACTCCATTGTAGCTGAACAGGTGCTGTGGAAAATAGGTTCAAGGTAGCAGAGATATCTTCCAAAGTGTCTCATCTCAGTTTCTGAAAGTTGATTGCAAAGACAATCTCCCCAGGGTCACACTTTTGACCTTCTCCTCCCTCTCGGTTCTAAGTAATGGAAGTAGAGGCCCAGATTTTTTATGCATACAGGGCAACATGAGGACACAGCGTCATCAGAAGGGTTTGAAAATAAATAGCAGTAATACAGCAGCTGTGTAAAACTGTCATAAGCAATATTCCCATTGCACAAGTGGATAAAATACTGACATTGCACAGAGCAATATTCCTGGGAGAAGGCCCCTAAACTATTCCTTGAGGTATCTTGCTGTTACAGAGGCTTGATGGATGCACATGCATTAGTGATGCCGTCTCAAGCCATCAGAATTGTTGACACAGATGAAGCATTTTGATTAAGTGTTCCTGTTCAGCTTTATATATTAAAAACTGTATTGGACAGAGAAGCAGAACCCTCACCTTTGCTCTACCCTTATTTGTGTTCTCACGAAGTAACAAAATTAGAATAAAAGAACTGGAAGGACAAGGCTGATCTCAATACCCATGCTCACTGGAGGCAGGGCCTTCTTTTGGTGTCTGTAGATCTATCCAATTCTAGGGGTTTGCATCTATTTACGTAACTATCTGTTGATGCATTCCTGAGGTCTAGAGCACTCCACCACCACAGACTGTGCGTTTGTGCAGCACCTGGCACATGCATGTGTACGTTCTTTAAGTCAACAGATACCTGTGTGAGGCTCCTATGGAACAGACAAAGATAATTCCTCTTTCTTCTCCCTACCCTTGTCGTATGACAACCTAGGAGAAAAGTCTGCTAATTAGGAGTGGCTGTTGTTGATTCTTCGTTTGCTTCAGAAATTACTGAAGCTCTTCTGAAGAGGGACTTATTGTTTATGAGGGACAGTTGATTTGCACAGTTTTGGGAACCAAACCACAGAACATTACACAGGTCAGAGCATCTGTATTTGCTCATATCTGTTGTCTATGGCAGGATTGATGTGCCAGGTTTACAGAGGGTATTTGCTGCTAATAATGATTTAACAGGAGCAGAGGACATGTCCCAACACAGCACAAATTAATATACAGGGCAATAGCTGTAATGAGGCTGTAAAATGAAACTCAACACCCTCAAGCAGGGCTTTATTTTCTGACTTCCCCTTCTCAGGGATCTGATCGTACTTTGTTTTGATAGCAGTTGAATTAAGGAAAATGATGGGAAATCGGGGATTCAGGGGTTTTGGAAGTAGGTGTTCTGTGTTGTCTTCACCTGGAGAAGGACAAGGATGATAAAAATGCTGGAAAGCACTATGTAACAATCACACGCTTTAATAAGTAAATTAGTCATTGGCTCTTTTCCCTTGATCATAAACTACATGGTGAAGACAGATCTCAATTTCAATGAGTGTATGAAAGTGCACTGAGTATATTTCAATAAAAACTCCAAAGAATTTGGTCTCTCAACACCCAAAGGACTAGGTGTTGGATTGAAATTCAGTACCTGAGTACCACTGACACAAGGGCTAGCAGACTGGTTCATTTAAAAAACCAGGAGAGCCAAGCCTGACTCCAGATCCTAACCCATAATGGACATCATGAGGAGTAGAGACTGACTGAAAAAGAGTGTACTTGTAAATTCAGGAAAGGATTTTAATGACTTGTGGATGTATTAGAGGTCACAGATGAAATGGGAGGTGAGGTTTGAAGGAGGATGGAAAGGTAAAACCATATAGAAGACTACTGAGCTGTTTTGAGGGCTTGTGAAGCTCTGTGCTATGCTGTGCTTGAGTCTGCGGAACCATGGTGGTGGTCCCTGTGGTGCTGCCATCAGCTCCTGAGCACCTCCACTCAGGCACACCTCCTACGAGGGGACGCAGGCACTCCTCCCCTGCAAGCTGCACTGACTGCTGCTCTGCAGCATGAGTTTTGTGAGTTGTTCAGCCTCCTGGGTTTCTGTCTGTATTACCTGACAGCGGTCCCATTTCACTCCAAAACTATCCACAGGTGAAAGCAGGTGCCACTTCTCTTCGAATTCTGCCTTTATAATGGTTATCACTAAATAAAAGCACTAATGAAAACAGTGCAAACTTCTTTACCATCCATGTCTCTAATGAAATGTCTTGTGTGTCCCTAGAGGACGGAAAGATAGTTGGATCTTTCAATTATTTTTCCAGTCAATTAAGCTGTCTAAATTCCAGTTTCTGAAAAATATATAAAGAAAATAAAAAAACTCAAAGAGAATAAATGAAAATTGAGGCGTCTGCTCATCTCATCCAGCATCACGGTTTAGCATCCCCAGGAGAGGTCCTCAGAAGTATGGCTTTATGACCATGGCAGAAAATAATGATGCGCTGAGAAAACTTGTAAATGCAGAGCCCTGTTGCACACAAAATGGATCTCCTAAGTGATTTATCATTACCATTTGCAAAATAAACAGAGGTAGGAGAAAGGCAAGGGATGGCTCTGTTTAATCTGTCGTCTTTGGACAGCAAGGCGAAGCTACCGCTGAGGGCGAGGGAAAGGGTAAAGGCAGGAGCGAGAGGGAGGAAAAAAACTCAGTCTCCTCGCAAAAGATATATTGCATCTGAGAGCTGTTCTTGTTCAACTAACCAATTGAAAGAAAGTGTGCTCCCGGTGCATAATGGTGCAAACATATATCAAACATATATCAAAACATATATCACTTGAGCTACCCCAGCCTGAATCCTCCAAGTACTTGGAAAAATGCCCTTATCCGTGTCTGAGGCTCTGAGAGGAGACAGAATAGCACCCTGTTATATACACCCTATTTCAAACACTGCGGCTCATACCCATTAGTTAGCTATCTGCCTTTTGGAGCATATACGTACTTGCCCTTTATTAATGGCATTGGGTTTCCCAGCTCTGATTCTCAGTGACTTTTTAAGGAAAAGGAGGCAAAGGGACAAGGTACAGTTATGCACAGACGTCTCAAATAGCAAGGTTATTTTTGCCTGCATTTAACCCATCACACTTCAAATACCCAGCTCGGATACCTATGCACCTTATATGGCCCAAAATTCAGTGCAGGTCCTCCACCTCGCTGTAGGTTGGTCATCTTTCTGAGATTCCCATTTGTCTCTACTGACTTCAGAGTAGATTTATTTAGATAGTCCCAGTGGATGCACAGAAATAAGGTTGGGTCTGTGGCACAAACCCCTGAGTAAGCTTTGCTCTGTGTATTTGGGTGCCCGGAAAAGCAGAATAGCAGCTGGATGCTAAGGCTGTGCAGAACCATCTGGCAGGGTAACCTTTGTTATATTCCTGGCTGACCGCTGACTTATGTGCGCTGTGGCTACTTACCTCAGCTCCCAAACTCTGCCCTCACAGCTCCCTTAAAAAGGAGCCTGGGTTAATGGTATTTTCTGCCTCTCTCCATATTGAAGTGCATAAAGGAAAACCATCTCACAAATCTCACTGGAACCACATCAGCTTTGTTACCCCTCCTCTGCAGAAGCCATGGAAGTCCTGAACCACTAAGGATGGATGAAACATCTGGAAGCCACCTGGTCTAACCCCCTCTCAAAGGGCCAAATTTAAAGCTAGATCCAGCTTCAAAGTTACAGACAGTTAGATCAGGTCAGTTTAGGGTATATGTCCCAAACTTTCTGGCTTTGCAGTGAAATAAAATAAAAGCAGCAGGAAGAAGGTGGAAAGAGAATCAGGGCACTTACTTGTCACTTACTCTCTCATCTTTGTAGTAGGGCACTGGTTGAGATAACACTGTGCTTGGGAATGCCCAGTTCACAAAAAAGATGTGTCTTGTTGCTGATGGTAATTACAAGAGCAGCATACGTGTTTGTGCACAATGTAATCTATATTCTGAAGGAAGAAACAATGGATTCATGTGGTTAGGGCTAAGGGGAGAAATGCTAATTGTGGGTTAGCTGCCCTACACCTCCATTCTACTCTATTCATTCACTAACGTGCCTGTATGTGACCAGGACACCTCCGCTCCTTCGTAACGAGTGGGCACAGAAAATGGATTGTAACATGGCTCAGATAATATCCCTGCTGATCCCTCTTACCTCTGCTTTTTAGAGCGTGCCTGGCTGGTAAGCTGACTCATTAAATGAGGAGCAGAAGGCAGCAATTTGGTGTTCTGAACTTGTCCCTACCTTCTTGACAAACACCTGTGCAAGTCACATCTTGCGCCACCTCACACAGATGGCGTGCAGGCCAGCTCCTTCCGCTGCACACACCAGGTTGACAACTCTATCGCACACTGAAAGGAGATGTCTGGAAAACCATATCTTCAGCTACTATGTCCCATGGGTTGGAGAATCTGATTATATTTTCATAGCTTTGAAATAAAATAGCACATGCAGCTTGCAAAGCAAAGAATGCTGGAATAATCAGGTACTTTTTAATCAATCATTTCACTGAGGAGGACTGTGATTCAGTTTGAAACTGCTGAAGAGGGATATGGCATGAGTAGGTACATGCATAGGAACAGTTAATTTGTTGTGGTTTTCCATTCTCCTCAACATGTTGTTGCTGTTTATAGTCCACACAAACCAATTTCAGAGGGCCTGGGCGAATTGGAAGGGTCATATACCCATCTGTCTTCTGTAGCATGCATTGAATGGGTCAGACTTGGGGTTATAGCTCTGGTCCTCGGGGAGGGATGGGGAAGCTTATCATGCTAGTAAACTAAAGGAGCTCTCAGTTTTCCCCTGCAGAGCACCTGTTGCTCAGCTCAGCCTCAGTAATATCCTGGGTAAATAGGCTAGCCTTGCCCCATCTCTGACAGTGGTCAGTAGTGAGCGTTTAGGGGAAACAGGGCAACAAAGACGGAGTGATCTTTTCCCGGGTAGGAGAAAACACTCTTAGCTTCTCACAGTCTGTGATTTAGAAACTTCTAGAGCTTCAGAGTGGACCTAGATCACAGTCTAGATGTCACCAACACAGTCTAATATTCGACAGAAAGAGCAGATTCTCCAGCCTGGCTGATTTTCCTTTCCAAGACCAGCATTCAAGCAAGACATGGTTTAAGGAAAGAGCTGTGCATTCACTGTGTGTATTCTGGTGGTGAGAGGAGAGCTGATGTGGCCTTGTAGCGACCAAGAGCTCACAGAAACAAACCTTGACCTTTGTTAAAGCAGCCATGCTCTGAATTTTTGTCTTAGCAGCTCCCCCTTGGCCCCTCGGGTGAAACCTCAGCAGATGACTCACCGGTCATTAACTCTCATTTCTCCTATCAGTCTGGCTGAAGCCAGGGCTAAATTTAAATGCCGTAATTTCAGCTGGATCCCATGGAGCGAAAACACGGAGGGACAAGCAATGCAGAGAAGACCTTTAAGGGCAGCTACGAAATCCAGAAGGCTGAGGTTTAAATGATGCCTCTTTTCCAGCAGCAGTCTGAGAGGTGGCCTTAGTCCAAAGTAGGAAGGAAGCAGCTGGGGAGGAACTTCTTTCCTACAAGTGAATTGTCACCCATAGCTTGAACTCCTTGTGCCAGTCTACCTCCTTCCCCACACGGGGAAATGTGGGCTTGGGAAACCAATCCACCCAGGTGCAGACTTGAGAGCCTCGCCTCCCCACGTGTAGGAGACTGAGAGGTGATCGAGAGAAGGGGTTTGTCTCTTGTTAATGAAAGTGACACTGGTTTGAAAAACGTATCTCTCTCATGTGTAATCAAGTATGTGGAGAGAGCAAATATTGTAAGACAAGGATATCTTGGGATGCCATGCCATACCACTGTTCAGCAAATACCTCTTGAGGCCTTTCTTTTCCTACGGCATTAGTGTTGAAAACGTGGCTATGAGGAGGTTCTTTCTTAGGACACAGTAAGTGAATCCTCAGTCTGAGGTCATGAGAGCTGGCGTGTTTGATCTCCTCTCTGGTCAGCTGATCCAAACTCAAGAGGAAAAGGGAAGTGGAGAAGAAAATATTGTCAAGAAATTGGCAGAATGGTGACAGTAAACCTGCTAATCTCTATCTGCAGAGTTACACAATCTTCTTACAACCTGAACCTCTCAGCAGCTTCAGAGAGAAGTGAAAACCGCTTGTAAAAAAATTTCTAACAAGCCCAGACATTACCTCAGAAGAAAATAAGCAGCACCCAGTCCTCTACAAGTTATGGGTTTTAAATCCTCTGTCTTGCTCTTTACCTGAATCAAGAGTGAACACTGTAAATAACACACTGTTTTGGGACAGCTTCCTCCAGAATCCAAGAGCTGTGTCACTCTGGCTCCCCAGTTCGGGAGGTAGATGATGTGAAAACATTTTCATTCTGGACCAATGTCTGTGAGTAGTCATGTAGAGATGTTCCTATGATCTGCTAAAGCAGACCTACGCAGGGCATCATTGTGCAGGAAAGACGTCAAACACTGGAACAGGAGATGGGGGACCCTGGGGCATTTTCATCCATCAAGATACTCCAGACTTGTCTGGAGAAGACTCTGAGCTGTCCCTTTCCCTGGCTGGAAAAGGACTACTAACTTTGAAAGTAGATCTAACCTTGAATTTGGCCCTGCTTTGAGTGAGGGCTTGACCAAATGACCTGCAGATGACCTTTTCAACCTAAATTATTCTATGATCCAATGAATCCAGACAAGGTCAGCAGCAAAGATAATTCTATTTCTGTACTTCTATTTTCCTCCCTGGCATTAGCTTGGCTGGTCTATTTTGCTTGGTACAGGATGTCTCTCACTGTCCACCTCTATCATGTCAAACGTGATGAAGACCTTGACCAGACCCTCAAGGTGCTATAACAGCAATTACTTGCCTATGAAAAAACAAAGGAATTCCTCAGTTTGTGCACAGCTGGTGTTATAAATCTTAACTGATCTAAACAAAACAATGAAACCCAATATTACAAGTGTATGTTCAGCTTTTCCCCTTCTGTGGCTGTAGAAAAACATGGAGTAATCTACACTCAAGCAGAAAGATGAAAAATACATCTGCTCTGAGAACAGCATGGTGGTACCTCCAGGAGCAAGTTAGGTGTGACACAGGTGTGCAGCACGGAGACCACTCAGTTTCAGAGACTGCAGCATGACTAGCTCCGTTGAGGTTCCTCGGAGTAGGTTTGCTAAACCAGTGATGGCTCCAGCACTCTCCCGGGTGTGCATCTGTCACAGCCCTCCCATGCCGGTACGGCTTTTACACCGGGCGTTGATCGCACCTGCATGTTTTCCTGCAACAAGAAAAACTGTACATTAAAAGTAGCTTTTAGTTTCTCGGCATTTCAAAGAACATGGGGGTAAAACAATAATAATAATAAAAAAAAAAGAGGTCCAGAACGAGGTTGGCAAACATAATCACAAGGTATATTAAAAAGTTAAACATAGCTCGGTGCTTTGAAAATGAAGCACCACGGGAAGCTGAGGATATGTTGTCCCTTGCCTTTATGTCACTTTTTTAAAAGGAACGCTGTAATTGAGTAATCAGCTTGCTGGTTGTCATGGCAATCGCTGCCGGCTGCTGCAGGGAACCAGCCTCCATGCTTTGTCTGTGCCGCACCGAGGGCAGCCCCCCACCGCAACCCCCCAGGACCCCTCCGTTCGCCGAGCCCCAGCGCTCACTGCTCCCGCAGCCCAGGAGTTGGCATCAAGCAGCGAAAGGGAATAAATACAACATGGGGAGACCATGGCCTGGAGGAGGATTTGAGTCACAAATCCGATGGCACCTTCCGCTGTCAGCTGGCGACTTGGGGTGTGCTGTTAAGTCATCTAGCAGATGGCAGCATTAGTGCGGTTTGGATCTCACATTAGTGGGGGGTTCAGGGGGTTAATTCCAAATTTAAATGCAGTGTGGAAAGGGAAACATATGTACAGGATCCATACTGGGAAAGCTGTTTGTCAGTGGCCTTTACCTGGTGATTAAAGTCGACTCACGCTGATCAGCATTTAAACTTTTAACCGAAGGGCGGATCTGCTAGCAATAGGACATGTGAGTATGGATGAAAGGAGGAAAACAGGTTAAGTTGAGGTTTCTAAAATGCGCAAAGGGAAACGACTTCTTTTATCCACTGCCGGAACTTTACCTGCTGTTTCTCCCAGGGAATCCTCTCGTCGGGAGCTCAAGGAAGGTTTTTGAAGAGTGAAATGATGGTATTTTCTAGAAGGAAAGGCACAAGAGACTATATCACACAATAAATGAAAGATCTGTTCAATTAAGAATAACTCAAAACCTTCCACTTTGCTGGCTCTCCTTGTCCCTAGCTGCTACACTGGCATTGCCACACCACAGCGACCTGGAGCTATCACATCCCCAGGTGCATGTGAAGACCCCTGCACAGGGTTTCCTTCGTTGTTTGTGGTAGAAACAGCCTAACTTCCCATGCAGTGAATGGGAGACAGTCTTTAATACCTCTTGCTGACTGCAGTCACAGGGGACAAGCTGCAGAAGGCATTCAGAAATGAAGTACTGTATTGGGGAGCATTACCACTTCAGCATCTTCTGCCTCCTATCACCCTGGCATGAGTAGTTCAGCACTTGCTGCCCTGCCCATAGGTAGGAGCAATCCTAAACCTGTAATTTGACCCATGAGACTGGTTGAGGTGAGGTTTTTTTAAGCTAGGTAGGAAGAGAAGTCTATGGAATAGATGTGCTCTTCATCCCACACCCCTTCCAGCATGACAGCCATGGTGCAGATGGCCCGTATTAATGTGTTAATAAATTGCGTGCGACCTTAGCTCTGGCAGAGTCCCACGTGTGCTAAAAACCACTCTTTGATTACAAAGCAGCACTTTCAGATTTACAGCACGGAGTCCACTTCGAGGGCTGTTTAAGGATCATCCTTAAAATATAGTGTTGCTATAGGCTCATGACCAGCTCCAACCACTTGTGACTCCAGTGCAGAACTGGAGTGGGCTAGGGCAGTGCTGAGCCACTGGGAGCCGAGTGATGCAATGTTCCCAGAGAGGGAGTCCCTGACCTGAGGTCATCTCCAGCACCACACCATTAGGACAATATTCAGCTTCATCTCTCCATGCAAGCATCTGTTGAGGTTAAGGCCTTAGGTCCCTAGTTGCAAACTGAACATCTCCTTGATAGGAGAACAGATAATTCATCTTGATAGGAAAACAGATAATGCATTTAGATTTATCCTTCTTCAGGCACTGGGATATTGTGGCTGTGACATTACAGAGAATCAAGGCAAAACCAACGTCCTTTAAACACAGATTAGCCCAGTCATGACAGTAATTACACTGCTACCACTCCACAAAAGCTTTCAAAAAATGGCCTGGAGTTTGTATTAAAAAGAACCAAACACGTATTACCTGTCCTCCTAAATGACCAAGCAAACAAGCTAGGAGACATCAACATGTTCTTCCTCAAATTCAGGTTCTTTTCAATATTTTCTTGCATTTAACACCTTAGAGTTTCATAAATAATGTCTCAAGTCAGTGACAAATGAAATGATTGATGGCTCTCCAACGGACTAAAAGACTTCCCCCTAAAATATCTAACGACATTGCAAATTGATCCTGTTTTATTTGTTTGCTGCCTTCTGCATACCCTAAGCATGTCAACAGAATTCTGGAAATTACTGCCCATTACTCAGCTGCTTCTGCAAGAGACAGTGGAGACTGCACGATGCACCATTGCTTCACAGGGTTTATGTAAATATTACTTTTGTTCCTCCTCTATTTTTAAGCGTAAAACTGTGTGTGGTTAAAAGCTATCTGAACACCAGAGACCTCTGCCAGCACAGCATAAGAGAGTGAATATTAAGGCTGATCAAATTTAAGTACACCATAACTCTTGACAGTGTCCTTTAAAAATTGGTCTCTGCATGCTGGAAAAAAATGTTCCTCCATTTGTAATAATCACATTTCCCTTTTCTTCTCTAAGTTTAGCACATTTTGTTTTGCACTCTGTAATGTCCTTAGCAGAATACGCCATGCTTAAGTCTATCTAGCAAGTTGGAACAGTGATAGCAATTTTAATTAATCACTGAAAGGTTCTATTTTGCATGAAGAAGGCTCAGCCTCTTTGACCCATTAATTAAATTGTAGAATTTACAGTTCCTTGAAAATGTTGAAGAAGCAAAAGATTAGACAGATCTGAGCTGTATTTGAAATGGAAATTGAGACACATTGGACTGTGGATAGGGAAGAGCAAAGTGACATGTTAAAAAACCGCTTTCAGTTCAACAGCTATCCACTAAGCCAAAGCCAATTGGAAACACGAATTTTCCATGACAAAAATAATACAGCAGCAAGAGGCAATAGGTTAGATCTTTAGGGGTGAATTGGCCAAGATCCTTTAATCCCAACAGAAACTCCAGCTACCACATCTAGAATTTGGTTTCCACACTTCTGAGAGTGAAACAGTCTAAATTATTCCTCTTCGTTAAGGAATTAAATCCTGACATGTTTGGGCAATGCCCTGGAGAAGAGAAGGCTGACTGATTAAAAAGATAGAGCAAAGAATGTGGGTCCCCCTGGCCCAGCTGAGCTCCAACTCACAGTATGTCTGCAGGCGAGTCACTCGCCCGTCTTGTGCTGCAAATGAAACTGCAGAGGTGGGCGTAAGCACCGGGCGCTTGTTGTAATTCCAAATGTCTCTCAGAGCTGAGGTCGGAAAAGTAAATATTTTATTGAAAAAGAAGTTCCTTATAATGTTAAATTCATCGATAAGGAGGCTCAGATTCCTTTAAATTCTTTCTGTTGGTTAGTAGCATAAGAATGAGTTTAGTAAAAGCAGTAGGTATTTCTTCTGGGAAATTCTTGTGCACTGTAGGAGAGAATTGTATATATTTCTCTGTTCTATCTTGTCATATTGAATTAATTAACACAGGGGCCTGCTGTGGATCCCACTCAGACAAAGAACTGGAACTCTGACTTAGGTAACGCACATTAACAACAGATGTACATCTCTTAAATCACTATTATTTGTTGGCATTCCCAAAGCATTAAAAATCTCTGTAATAAATGCACCATAGACATGGAGTAAAAGATGCTCCTTATCTCAAAGCCTTGAAACATTCCTTTGCTCCAGGAAAACGTTTGAGGTCTGAGTTAAGTGAATGTATTTGGGTTCAGTTGGATTTTATTTTATAGCTCGTGCCTGGCTGTGAGGTGGATTGGAAAGGAGGATGGCATTCCCAAAGCATTAAAAATCTCTGTAATAAATGCACCATAGACATGGAGTAAAAGATGCTCCTTATCTCAAAGCCTTGAAACATTCCTTTGCTCCAGGAAAACGTTTGAGGTCTGAGTTAAGTGAATGTATTTGGGTTCAGTTGGATTTTATTTTATAGCTCGTGCCTGGCTGTGAGGTGGATTGGAAAGGAGGATGAAGGAGATGGAAAGAGGTACACACAGGGATTGCAAAGAACACAACTGCAACGGTATGCTTTCTGCTGATTTCCTGAATTTTCAAGGCTTGTATCAATAAAAATATGCTTGACTAGGTATGACCGTATGTTAATGACATTTTTTCATCTACTAAGACTTTACACTTCTTTTTCCCCCAAAAGAAACCAGGAGAGATCTGTACTCAAGTTGTAATTGAGAAACTTCATACCAGCAAAAGTGATTTCTTCACAAAATTTAAATCATTACCAGCATTTAATGTTCATTTACTAGCTTTTCACCTCCACAGACCGTCCCTGCTTCTTGAATTTACTTCTGTCCCAGCCACAGGAACACATCCTCCTACTCCCATTCCTGGTATCCTCTGTCGACATCCTGTATGCGGAACAGGGCATGCGCATATTTCATTCCAGCCAGTGTCCGGGCAGATTAGATATGCAAATATTCAACTTTGTACTATTTGGAGGCTCAAACTGCAGATGCATTGGGAAAATCACTCAAGAAACTTGGTTTTGTATATGGATTTTAAACAATTAGAGCGAAATTTTATTCTGCACAGTGAGATATTTGTTTCCCTAAAATCTTTCCCAAATACAGTGATATTCTCCTCCCCTAGACAGTGATGTTTCTAGGATTTCTTCAGCCAGTCATTATGTCTAGGACAAGACTTTGGCCTCCTTACTCCTGGCATGACAGTATTAACAATCCTTACAAAAACATTTATCCACATCTTAAGCCTTCTAGGCAGTATTAAATCATCTACCATCCCACGTATACAAGCTGGCTGATGGATGTATGCAAATGCCTAGCAGGAGGGAAAGACTTTTTAATATGCAGCCCCAGTAAATTACCGAGATTATTACAAGAAGAGAGAAAGCATGATAAGTTGTTCTGTTGTTGACTATATATTCCCAGGGTACGATGGTGATAGGCAGGCAGGCGGACAGATAGGTGTTTGGGATACCTATCTATCTGAGCATCTCAAATATAAATAATGTCCTGTGTTATCCCATTATTTGCTTTGTAGCTTCTCAAGCTACGTGAGCACTGGCCTCATTCGAAGTCTCCTAGGTTTCTCATTTAAGTGAATAAAGAAGTAAACCTTTCCATTCCTATTTGCTTCCTACAAATAGCTTCCAGCACAGAGTATGATGCAGAGCAGCAGGTACTTAATACCTGTGTGTGGCTCTTTGTTGCTCGAGCTATGGCTGTGACATTGTGTGGTGCCTGCGAGTGGGAACCACACGGGTGTCCGTGTCCATGCAGTGCTGACAACCTCGAGCCCTTCGGTTAGGGCTGCCAGCTGACCCCCGGGCAGCGCTGCCAGCCGGCTGCTTGCAGACCTGCTCGGCGGATTGGCACGTGTGTTTGCTCCCCAGGAACCCCTTCCCGGTGATCGCAGCTTGGGGTGGCGATTTAAAAAACGTGGAAAGTGGCGGCAGGTGGCGCTGAGGAATCCACAGACCCGCAGGGGACCCGCAGGGGACACGCAGGGGACACGCGGGGCTCCGGGGTGCTGCGGCGCCGGCCCCGGGATGCAGCTGCCGCCTTCACTGTCGCTCCCCAGCTGCGAGCGCTGTAACCAAGGGGATGGGGTAGGAGGCACTCCACATCCCATTCTGAAGTGTAGTTTTAGCTTTAGCTCTGGCTTGGTAAGTAATTTCGGGAGAAAAAAAAATCCTACATAAAGGGTACAATTTTGTAATATATTCTAGCAGCTTGTAGAAAACTACCTATTTAATTCTGCACCTGAAATACTTTTGGACTTCTCCACAGAGGAAATACTTGCGTGATGGAGCTGAAAAATATATTCCCAGAGCTGGCGCTGAGAGGGACAGGAGAATTAATTTTCAATACCTTTATTTTTGTTCAGTTTATTTTTCTTGTTATTATTATTTCGCATTCAGCAGAGGATTTTTTTCAAACCACTCCAGATTCTTTTCTGCTGTTATTTTTATTTCACTGCCTGCTTTCCGAACCAATATCCAAGCATTTATGGGGGAAGATTTATGGATCTGGAAGCAGAGGGTTTGCTGTCAATTGGGCTTGCTTTGCAAGCAGAGACCTGTGCCTGAGAAGGTCAGCAGAATGGATTGCATAAAAGAGAGAAAAATATATTAGTTTTGAAAATAAAAAGGAAAGTGAGATAGAGGGAGATTGCATGCATCTGTTATTTATTTCTACAATTAGCAGCCGACTGTGCTCTGCATTTCAAACAGATTAAGGTCTTTCTTCTCCTTTTTAATACAAAAAAATAAATCTGTTCAGCAGCAGTATTCAATATTATACCAGGACTTTGGGTTTTATTACACTTTTTGTCACCAAGTGTGCTTTATAAAGCAGAATGAAATCACTTAAGTGCCTATCAGGACTTGGCCTCATATGCACAACAACAATAAAAATGCATAGCGTTTATGCTGCTTTTGACACGTCAAAGCTTTCTGCAGGCCTTAAGTATGCAGCCACGGGAGACCTTTCCACGCTGCAGACGTTCAGTGTGTCAGAGCTAGCAGGCAGCGTTTACCCAGCACTCGGGGTTGTTGGGGCCAGGCTGCAGGCAGCTGGCCCAGGCAGTGGGCAGGGTCGGGTGCTGCGAGAAGGGGCTTCTCAGCAGAGCAGGGACATGGTGGCTGGCCGTGCGCTATCCCAGCACAGATGGCACGGCTGGCTGCCGTCCCAAGCTTTGTCTACGTAAACCTGAGGTTCTGGCTTCCAGGAGTTGTCTGAAACCTCCTATGCTTGTGCTTCTCACAAATCTTATTTACGCCTGCATCACACGATGTGGGGGCAATCTTGAACTGGCCTGTGGGCTTGGCATCAGTGCGGAGTTCCTGCCAAGGAGCCAAAATGGAATAGAAACAAAGGCTGCATCTGGAGCTCAGGCCATATGTGAGGTTTTCTCTACATGGTGTACCAGCTGCTGGCCCTACCTGTGGCCTCAGCTGCAATTAGGGTGTGCAGGGACAGTGTGTTTGGCTTCAAAATTGCTACTGAAACCCAATGGTAGCATAGCCCTGCTGTCAGGGCTCATTGTCTATTTGAGAAATATCTGGGGGCAAAAGGGAGTTAAAGTGAGTAAGGAAACTGAAGAAAGGCTTAGATCAATATTTCAGGAAGCCATCTGTGCCGAGACAGCTATAGCTGAGACCAGGCAGTGGAGCTGCAAGTAGCAAAGTAGCTCTGTGTATAGTAAGGGGAATTATTGCAAAACATTCCCTGGTTTGAGTGATGCCTTTTAGAAATTTGAGTGTAATTCATCCAAAGTAAGAGGTCTGTAATAGACCTAGGACTGGGGAAAGCCTGTAAGTCCTTTTCCTTAGACATTCTTCCACAGGTCAAGCCCAAGACAACAGGTTTCAGTCTCTACATGCATTGATTCACAGGGGGATTTAGAGTTTTGGTTACAATCCCTGTTGCACACGCTAAGAAGAGCCTTAGCAAAGGTTTTCCCAAAGTGTCTCCTAAGAAGTAGCCTGGAGTTAGCAGGTTCCACAGAAACTTTCTAAATTGTTGCTCTTCTCTCTGTGGAACAGGGTTGACATTACACGACACCAGCCTCAGCCTGTAATAGGAGATCTGTTACTAGTCTGTAAAATCAATTAGCAACTTAGCACTCAATCCCCCAAAAATAAAAGCTGCTTATGTACTTATGACAATGTGTTAAACAATTTTTCAACTGAAGGCTTTATTGCTGGGATGGCCTCCCATCCCGTAAGGAAAAGAGAGTCCGAGATAGGAAACATATGCTTAAGATTTCTCCTGTCAGTATTAATAAGATCAGGCATAGAGCAGTATCTGTGTAAGAGCAAGAAACAACTATATAGCTACAAACCCGCTCATCCTCAAACTAGGGTGAAAGGATTTTCCCTTGTGTTCAGGAGACTTTTCATGTCTTATTCACCCTCAATGTTTTCTGCAGTTCTCTGGCTCTTGGGAAGGCTCCTCCACATACCCAGTTTACTATCACCATCTTTAGTGATGTTACTTTAATTTTAGGAAGTGAGTCTTCAAAAAGCTAAAGTCATAGAAAACAATGCTGGTTTTGGTTCCTTGCGGTGACCACATAATTAGGTCTGGTTTAAGCCTGATTTTTCAGTTGTAGTGGACATTTGGATCATTTTTTGCACGTACCTGTGTGTGCACATGCATGCACAGTTCTGTACTGTGTGAGTTCTTGGGAGGTGAAAGAAAACCTCTTATTTATTTCTCTTTGCTTGGTAACCTTTTAAATCAGAAGAGATCACTCAACGACAGCATCAGGCTTGAAAGCACTACTCATTCTGCACCCACCGGTTTGACTCATGGCCAGCCTGACTCAGACCTTTCAGGAAGACAGGAGTTCCCTGGGGTGTGCTGGTCTCCAGCTTTTGGAAGAAGCTTTTAAAAGAAACAAAACAGAACAAGGTCTCTTGGTACTCTCAGTTTGTCTTGGCCTGTGCATTGGTGAGTAGCACCTTATCCTTGCGTTCTCTGAGCACGGTCTCTTCCAGAAGGGGCTGAGAGAAGAAAAAACCGGGAATATTTGCATGAGTTAAAAGCGTAACAGGGAAGGTCAGGGTGTGCTGACAATCAGCTTCTGTATAGTGCAGAAACAACCACGCAAACCTCAGACTAACGAGTTTGGGTACCAGCAGCAGTCTAGATGCAGCAGCACAGAGATTAGAGCAGGCTGCCAAATTCACTGACGAGGCAGGGTAAACGAGCTGCGTGCTGGGTTTCATGCTGCTGTGGCTTGACTGACTCTGCTCCCTGAGCTAGGCTTCATATTTTCACACATATCATCAGTGCCTCAGATAACCAGCATCCCTGAAAAGGCCAATTACATGAAATCTTCAGATAACCCACAGAAAAAGAAAAGATTTTGGGGAAGCAGGAGCCATTGCAGGAAATCAGAAGCAGAGAGCTGGAAGGTAAAGGTTTCTGGGATAAATCTGCCCTTAAATACCCATGTACATAACTCATGGCATATACTTATGAACATACAGCTGGCTAATGCATATCCCCAGCACACTGCAATCAGCTCTGGGATACTGTACAGTCAGTGCTTAGGATCATGCTTCCAAGAACATTTCTGTCTTTGTGGTGTTGAAGGAATTTCTGCAGGCACTCTGTTTACAAAATACACACCGAAGAGGCATCTTCACATAAGGTGGTACCATTTCCTTTAGTGTCGTATAATTTCCCTTACTTAGTCTTTCCCCATCTTTTTCTATTCATGTGCTTCATGTCCAATTTCCATTGACTTTTCATTTCCTGTGAGTTTAACTACAAAGTCATCTGTCTTGGAAATTTTGCTGTAGATTGAAACTTTATAGTCCCCTCTGGGTCTTTTATTATTTAAATACAAACAATTAGTAGGTGAAAATCTATCTTCCTTGAAACTGAAACCTCAATTTCAATGAAACATTTTCCATGTGCATAAAATGTTATAATCTCTTCCATTACTATAATTTTCCATAGGTACTGATAGGAGGAAAGGTTTTATATTACTTCATATTTGGAATCCTCTGTTTTTCTGTTCTCAGAAGGGTCTGTCATCCGCGTTATGTTACTAGTGTGTGGAAGGATCAGTTTACTTATTCCCATAATTTTCCATGTAAATCATTAGACTTCAAACAGCAAAACACACTCAGCAGCCGCATGCCAGCGATTTTTAAAGCCTGACCCTGTGTCTTTTGCATCTAAAGTCTGCCATCAGGTTTCATTGCAGGAATCCTTCACTGTTCTCTTTTGTTGTCTTATATCTCAATTCTTAGCTTTCTTTCTTTTTTCTTCTGAGTTACATTTTAAGCCTTATGCAGCATTTGCCTTCAAAAATTCAATAAAACAGGTTTGAAAAAAATACACCTTTATCTACCATCACACTAATTTTATTTCTATCCACATTTTGAAAGAGCAAATTCATTTTCAGACAGAAAATATCTATGATGCAATTTTTTAAAACTGTGGGTAACATTCTTCACCCTTCAATAGCACTATAAAAAAAGATAAACCTATTCTAAAGCATTAATCTTTACCCTTCTCGCACAAAATAGTCTGGATTTATAAATGTCCAGACACTGATGAAAATTGGAGCAAGAAAGGAAAGAAAGAGTGAGGTGCAACATTTCCCAGGTTACCCAAAAATTATTCTTAAGTTTTTTGGAAGGTAGCTTTCATGGGAAATAAATATGCTGGGCCTGTTAATATTCGGCTGCAGTGAGATTGCTCTTCCCAGGTAGCACATTTCCATCACCAGCACACTGGAGCCATATCAAAGGCACCCCCTCCCCTGGGGTCTCAGTGTCAGTGCTCTCCTCCCTGCCTCAGCCAAGGGGCTCAGCTCATTCACAGCACCGTGAGGATAAAAGCAGAACCACTTGTTTTGTGCCTGCTGCTGAAGAATAGCTGGGAGGAACTTGTCCTGATGCAGCTCTGTTTCTTTTCCCTCATTGCAGGAGATGTCGGTCTCTATCCCAAGAGGCTTCAAAGGCTACAAACGAATTGTTGAGGTTGGGTGCTGGGTCTTAGGTTGGAAAGGATAAGGAATTCAGTCCATCTCTTCCTCTGGTAACAGGAAAGTCCTCTACTGTGTGTCCAGGATGAGATGGGGAACAGTACATGGTTCTGGGCTGGAGTTGAGAGGAGAGGCTACCTGCTCCACTCCCACACTTTCTTTGCCCCGTCCATCCTTGGAGCAGCCACTGCTCCACCGGAGCCCAGACCTCCACCAGCACGTGAAGACAGTGCTGTTCCTGCAGCTCCTCTGGTATTGCTCAGAGACTGTTTCCTCATTGTCCCAGGCAGTGACTTTTCTGGTGGATCACCTGGATGTGGACCCTCGAAGGAAGCCGCCACAGTGACTGCTGTGCTAGTATTACCAATGAGGTGGGAAGGGGATTCCATGGCACAAAGCTAAGGCATGTCTGTAGCCTCCAAGCTTGCCCTTCCTGTGTTTTCTAAAAGGCTGCTACAATGCTAAGGGCATATCAACAAAATAATAGCATAGTTTTAGTTATTTTAAATATACAAGTTGGTTCTTTCTCTCTTATTTTTCTTCCCCCCTAAAAAAAAAAATATTATTGTATTTCACTTTTATTTGTACTTCCTGAAGAGTAATGCATTTCCAAGAAAAGGATTAAATCTCTCAAAGTGAAGTAATAAAACTGAAGCTGTAATGAAACTCACTGGATATACAGGGAGATATTTCATTTAGGCATTGGAATAAAAATCTAGTTACATTCCTGATCAGAATAATTCATGACCAAAATGCCTCATCTTATTTTTAATTGTCCTTGTTTTTCAAATAAAAGTTATAGATGGTTTGACTAAATCACTGCCTGTCAAACCTAGGTTGTGAATGGCTCGGTGAATCTCAAGGGGCATTTTCAGTTTTTAGGACAATTCATTTATTTATTTGGCTATACTAATAAAGCACATATCCAGAGATTTACGTTCTTATTCTGCTACTTAAAATGTATGAACCATACAGAAGTGACAGCAAGGAACAACAAGAAAGAGCTTGTACAGAAGCTCTGAACAATATTCCTATTTTTTCTACTAAGGTTTGAAAAAACCCAGTTTTCTTTAAAATTCTGGGGAAGAATACAATAGTTACATAATTGAGATCTATTCCTGCTTTTTGAAAAGTATCTGAAGTGCTTGATTAAACCAAGAATCGAAGCATCATGACACATTTAATCTGATTTGCTAATAATGGTTGCTGTAAATACATTGTATTTAGTGACCTGACACAATATACTTGTTTGTACACTGAAACAAGGAAAAGATACAGCTTGCTCATTTCAGAGAAGCATTTAAATACAACAGGAGAGACACAAAACAGAATGCAGTGGGGAAGCTATTGTGGCTTATCATGTACTTTTCAAACCAGCAGTTACATTAATTCTAGAAAACATTCTTCCCTCAAACCAGAAAGGTTTGCAGTAGAAAGGGGTGTTATTAGCTTGTTACCAAAAACCAAAGAGTGATTTTCCCCTCTGTCTATGCTGAGACACCTTTCTGTCAGAAATTGTAATGGATGATTATATAGATTCTTCTTCTTTCCCCAGCCCCCAGAAAAATAGAGTCTGTGATATTCTAGCAGCCTTACGAATTCTTTAATAACTGCATCTTCTTACTCCTGAATGATTAAACCTCTGTGGCTACCACATAAACATAAATTTCCGAGATGTGCTCCAAGCCTGACCCTTTTTTCCCTTACTAGTAAGGCACACAGCAGAACAACCTAAGATTAGGTCAGATTTGCTTTGCAGCTGCTCCTTCCACAGGACGGTTCACCTCCTCTACCCAGCCTTTACTATAGGCACCATATCTCGCTCTTTATTTTTCCATAACTACCCTTTACCCATTGGCCAGCATTAGTGAAAGTACTCCACAGCTTCTCAGCACCACCAGTCCTTGTTTCTCTTGCTCCAATCCCAACAACAGCCGCAGTCCAAGCCCAAAATCACCACTCAGGTGAGTTAGTTCAATGAGTTCAGTTACTCCTTAGTGAGTTAATCTAACGTACAACAAGATGGCCAGCAACCAGGTCCAAGTCATCAGTTCTCTTGTAACATATAATCAGTTTCTCAGATGTCAGATCACACATTTTCCTGTTGATTATTCTATCATTTATTTATCAAATGTTTCTGAATTAATTATCTATGCCGGGTATTCACATAAGCCCCAATCATTACCACACTATTTTATCTGATATCTTCCAATCTGCATGTTCTCATCTCAATTGTCTTTTTTCATTCCTTTCATAAGCTGACGAGATCCTGTTCCTTGATTTGCTTTTTAACTTATTCATCACACTTTTAAATACCCCATCACTTTAGCTGCATAATTAGAATAATGAGACTTACTGTTCTTCAAGCCCGCATGGCATTGATTTAGCCTACAGACCTAATCAATGTGGTCTTTCTTGGGCCCTAAACAGTAATAGTGTGTGTTATCTTTAATAAATTGCAGATCTACTTCAGCATTCAAGGCCTCCTGCAAAGCCAAAGGAAGAAGGGAAAGCTTCCTCTACAACTCAAACTTCTTTGAATCAGGAACACTTCACTCTGCAAATACACTTTACTGAAATATTATGTATGTCTGATACAGAGATCTAAGGAAAAAAACCCCTGTGTTCTTGGTGTTTGGTGTGACAGAGACCAATGCTAGCCCACACAAACATAGTGATTCTAGTGTAGCTACTACAGGGAAAAAGTGTACCCTTGACCTTGGCATATGGACTATATTCATTTATCTGACTAAATCTGAAAAAATGAAAAAAGCCATTAAAGAGACATTGCTGATGAATGAAAGCTTTCTATTTCTGCTCTTCCACAAGATATTTCTTCTGCAGCTGGACTGTTGCAGAAGATTTGTCATAAGATTTTAGAGCAGCTTCCGTGTAGTTGTGGTGACGAGAGTACATTTGCTCTTCATTACCCAATATATCTTACATTGCTTCCTGCTCTCGGTAGCTCTGATGGACCATTGTTCTCTCCCTGATTGTTGTGTATAAACTGTCAGCTTGAAGAGTGAGAAACTCACAATGGGACACTGAACTTGTTCTCTTCATAACACAACTGAAAAAAACCCAAACCAAAACACACCATGCAGTATAAATTAGGAGCAAGAATCTGAGCAGAGTAATCATTTCAGATGCTAAACATCTTGCCAAACATCTGTTTATCTCAGACTGTGAATGAAAGCAGGCGGACGTTTGCACAAGGAGTGGCTATACCACTGAGTGATGAAAGCCAACACACCAGTGCATAGCAAATGCAAATCTGCTGCTGCTTGCCAAAATGAATCAAACCCATGGAATCTTATTTCTCAGCTTCTCTGCAGACAAGTTAGATGGATCAAAGTTGGTGATGACAAAGATAAAGAGCAATATCTGGTGAACAGAAGGATGCATCCAAAATTAATATGGTTAAGAAAGTTCAGCAGAGGCAAAGAAAAGTTACATCCCCCCATAATATTCTCTGTGAGAAGAATGCACTTTTCAAGTAATGCCAAATATAACAATAAGAAAAGCAGCTAGCTATCTGCTTTACAACATTTACTGACTCCAAAAGTTTAAGTGTCTTTGAGTAAACAAGCAAACAAAAAAATCAAATACAGAACCATTGTTGATTTTGATTGCAGGTTCACACACACAAACCACAAAGTATCTGTAGCTTACCACTTTCCCAAGTCATATGAATAACTAGGTAAAAAACTGGTTTTAATTTATTAATTTAGTTATACTTTCTTTGCTAAGGACTAAGGAGCTGAACTTTGCAAAGGGGAAAAATAGTAACACATTAAAAATGGCATTGTTCAAAAACCAGGAAAATAGGAATAAAAGTACAATACAATTTCCAAGATAAAGGCAGTGAGAATATTCAAGACTATAAAAGAAAATGGATATACATGATGAAGAGGCTCACTGAGCTATCTCCAGCTCTATTATCAGTGGTGAATGATCAGACAGATGCACTCCATGGCATCTGTCATCGTAAATGGATTCCAGTGAGTTTTATAAAAAATACAGTCTGCCTGCATAACCAGCCAGTGAGTAACTGACCTCAGCCTCATGATGTTTGGCTATAAATCCAAATTAAACTCACAAGGTTTAAGCTGAGGCTAAACAGCACAGCCACTCTTGACTCTGGAAATCATATAAACATAGAATCATGGAATGGTTTGGGTTGGAAAGGACCTTAAAGTTCCTCTAGTTCCAACCCCCCTGCCATGAGCAGGGACACCTTCCACTAGACCAGGTTGCTCAAAGCCACATCCAGCCTGGCCTTGGACACTTCCAGGGATGGGGCATCCACAGCTTCTCTGGGCAACCTACTCCAGTGCCTCACCCCCCTCTCCGTGAAGAATTCCTTCCTGATATCTAAGCTAAACCTCCCTGCTTTCAATTTAAACCCATTCCCCCTTGTCCTGTCACTACAGGCCCTTGTAAAAAGTCCCCCCCAGCTTCCTTGTAGCCCCTTCAGGTACTGGAAGACTGCAATAAGGTCTTCCCGGAGCCTGCTCTTCTCCAGGCTGAACAAACCCAACTCTCTCAAACTTTCATCATAGCAGAGGTGCTCCAGCCCTCTGAGCATCTTCGTGGCCTCCTCTGGACTCATTTAAACTGGTCTATATCCTTCTGATGTTGAGGGCTCCACAGCTGGACACTATTCCAGGTGGGGTCTCACAAGAGCAGAGGAGAGGGGGAAATGGATGAGGCATTTCACTATTTATGACTGGAACATGGCCAAATGCCCAAACAGATGTTTTACAGCTGCCGTAGCCTCACCTCACTGCCATTCAAACACCAGTTTCAAACATTCTTGCGATGCTCAGACAATTCAGTTTGCACTGCATACAGATTGCAGCAGGTCAGAAAACCTCTGTTCCCAGGAAGCTTCACTCAGGATACACAAAACCACACATGCAGTTACCCTAGCCTCAAATTGCTTTGGGTTTTGCCTCAGCAGAATCTGATTTCTGGCTATCACAGTAAATCTCCATCTTTCCATGAAATGCAACCTGTACCTAGGGAAAGTGTCACTTACTGGCCCTCAAAAGCCACAAAGTAAGGCATTGTCTCTAGGCAGTGATGAAAGTTGTAGAGATGGGAAGGCAGACTGCAGCCTGTGCCCTCTCATGGGTCTCCCTTTCTGGGGGTGATGCTCTGGGGCTCTCTGATGCCTTTCAGGGCCCTGAGCAGGCTGGATTCCAGTATCCCAGCTTCTGGTTGCAGGAGTGCCCTGATGGCCCCAGACCAGGAGTGAAAAGCCTTGTACGAGGATGGAGCAGAAGCTGGGGCATGCTGTGCTGTTTGGTGTCCAGAGTTGGGTCATGGCAGGAGAGATGACATTTGGGGCAGGAGCTCTGGTTTTGCAGCAATGCGTGTGGTGGTCCTGCCAAGGTGCAGGTGGCCTGAGAGCTTCCTTGGGGTGCAGGGCAGTGCCTCCATGCTTGGGTGCTACCCTGCACAGGACATCTTAGCAGAGCACAGAGTATGTTTCCTCCAGCACCATGCAGCCTGCATGACATTTGCCTGTGCACCAGCCTTGCCTTGTTGTGCTGCGGGGATCCCCCAGCCAGCCCCTAGCATTTTTGAAAGGTCATGGGGTTTGGGGAGGTCCCCTACAACTGGAGAAAGGCTAAGAGACAATGTACTTCAACTGAAAAAAAAGTGGTTCAGACTGAATGGACAGAAAACCTCCTTCACTTTGAGGATGGTCAAGCCATGGAAAAAATTGCCCAGAGCATTTGTGTAGCCTTCATCTTGGATGGTTTAAAAACCCAGGTGGATAAAGCCTTGAGAAACCTCATCTGCCCCCACAGCTGATCGGGTTTGGAGAAGGAGGTTAGACTAGAGACCTCCCAAGGTCCCTTGCAATTTGCATTATCCTATGATTTCCACACCCCCCCCCCCCCTTCTTCTTGAGCTGAACTTATAGAAAGATTGTCATGGAAATGTTCTAAAAGTGAAGTCATAGCAATGCTAAAAATGCACAGCAACACTGCAAGTATTTTAGCTCAGAAGGATTATCTCATGGCCACACATGATAACTCTGAACAAAAACTGTGTTGACATCTTTCTCATCTCCACAGGCATCAAAAGCTCAAGAGATTAAGAAAATTTAGACTAAGTTTTTTTAGATTTTAAACTCAGAATTTAAAAGACTTAAAGATGTAGGCAGTCATTGCAAATCTCCAGTGGTCACCTGAAAAAAAACCAAAACAAGTTCACAAGATCCCACATTTCTTATATGACCAGATTTTTGTAGTTGCTGATGCCTACAAAATGCTGAACACTCTAAATAACTCTCCTACAGAATTAGGGACTGTGTTTGCATCTATACTCTAGTGACTCCTTGAAATCCCTGCCCTAATTCTGGCTGTATGGAAC